>NC_136495.1:54373254-54548254 GCF_053919585.1 Euprymna scolopes | reverse complement strand
CCTTCTCATAGCTTTGTGATGAACAGTTTTTTTGACTACAAATAACAAAATCTGTTTCACTAGTCATGTGTGGCAAATACTAGTCTGTACTGTAAAAAAGAATATTTTTTGATCGATTTTTATATTTAATCCTGATCGATATTTTATTTTTGATTAGTCATAAGGTAAGTGAAGGAACCGTTACAGCATTTATTCTTAGATAAACTGTGTAGCAATAATTGTTTTCAATATCCTTGGTTTCAGAAACACAAATTTCACTATAATGCATTTCGGTTCATACATAAACAAGTGTGAAATTTTATTTGTTTGTTATAAGTTAAAAATAAATCCTCCACCCCTACCCCAAACTTTTTTTTTTTTTATCCTGATTAAATGTTTAGCACTCTGAGTGAAAATAGTCTTTTATTCAATTTACTTTAGAAGGTTGTGATTTTTAGTTTCTTCAATTTTCCCGGGTAACGCCGGGACACTAGTCTTACTAGTTGATAATAAAGCAATGGACATTTGATAAGCTGAGTTTAAACTGAGTTTTTTTTTATTATTCTATCCTGTATGTGTGTGCGCGCGCGCACTCTACACAGAATTATAATCATACCAGTTAATCTGAGATTCCCACTGAAAACTGCCTCGTATAGTGTAAACAAATACCAAGAATCTTCATTGGCTTCAAATGTGTTTACCGCCCAATATTTTATTTATTTTTTTTTTTATTGCATCAAGTGTTTATTTGACAAGATCTATTGATTTTTTTTTATAACTAAATCCTCAGCACTGCCCCCCCCCCCCCCGAAAAAAAAAGGGGATTGAAAAATGTTGGAAGTTCAACAACTGGACAAGTAGACTCAGTCTATTTTCCCGCCTCATCCTTTCCAACATTGCTTAATATTTATCACATGTCAGCCAATTTGCAAACGTGCACCTGTTTTAAAGATTTCTCATTTTTCTCCCCTTTCTCTTCACCTAACACTTCGTCAGATTCTTTAGATTTCGAGTCAGGTGTCTGTCGGCTGGCCAAAGTTACAAATCCGTTAGCTCCCTTCTCCCCCTCTTTATTTTTTATTTATTTATTTTTTTTAATTATTTGCAAGCAAATACGACTTCCTGTGTTGCTATTTTAATGGTCCATTTAATTGTAGATGATGTTGAAATCCATCAGAGAAAATAGCGGAGTTTATTTTTTTTCTTATTTATTTTTATTTTAAAGTGAAATAACAAATCTCGTCTTCGCTAATGGAAAGGAAAATGTTCTTTTATCTAAAAAGCTGAACGTTTTTGGTTAGATAATAATAATTAATGACGTCCTGGTGAAACTATTAAACCGAGAAGCAAAAAAAAAAAGTTGGCTACCAAACTGAATTTTAACAATGAATTTCCGTTTGATGGCAATATTTGATACTCACGTTTTAATTGCACGCGTGTTCGGAATATATCTTTCTCTAATCACACGGCAAACTTTTGTGCGTGTTTTTTTTTTTTTTTTTTTTTTTTTGTAAGTGTTGACAAATACGATCCACATATCTGATATTAGAAAGATATTAGAGAACAGTTTGTTAACATTTAAGGCTTATGTTTATTCACATTTAGTGGTTGGAAACTAGGCATAAAAAGAATGGTTAAAGAAGTGTAATATATGAAGGTATACAATAGCAGAAATGGATCCTAATGCTACATCACAGAACATGCGTATTTTGTTTGGAAAAAGGTGTGAATTCATGGAAATGCAAAGTTACTTACAGAGTTTCAACCATGGGAGTCACAATTCAGAGAAAACACAAAACAAAGTTTTGGCTATTATCTGAGAGTCAGTTGACTCGATCAGCTAGAAAACAGATAGAACTATTATAATTCGAAAAGCATACTTTTTATATGCTACCTAGATTATAATATCTCTGATTTACGAAAGGGGGTCGCATGTATCTTTAATTTGGGCGACTTTTACATGCTATTTTCGCAATATTTTTTACTCTCTGTGTGTTTCTTTGGCTTTTCTGTGTTAAAAAAAAAAAGCGAAACTGCGAAAGTGAAATCGTGTTCTCGGCCTTTTGTGGCGAGACGTCCAGAAAAGCGATGAGCTTTAATCAATGCAGGAGAAATTCCTTATATCGGGCAATTGCTATTCATAAGGACACTCCCCTTTTTATGGGTAGCTGGTTTTCCCCAACATCTTGGGGAAACAAAACGAAAATAAACTGCCTTGCAGCCAAAGTTAAGTGCAGGATTTCTTTCTGCTATGGCGTGGTGTTTGACCTCATTTAATTCACGCACCTGTCACTTAACTTTTTAATCATTTAATTTCATCCATTCATAGCATCGAGGTAAGTTATCACGCTTTTTTTCTGCCTTCGTCTCAAGGATTCGAGTTCGAGCCTACCTGCCTACAAAAACTTTTTTTTAAATTTCCTTTACACCTACAAACACCCAGGCAACGCCGGGCACCCCCGCTAGTCATTAATATAACATAAAACATCTTATCGCAGATAGTTCAGCTTTCGTGTGTGTGTAGCATATGGTGAAGGAAATAGCACATGGACAATTAGGAACAATAGAGATAATTATTCACGGTTGCTTAGTTATACACATTTATTGTGAAGACACACACATACGACAAATAAAACATAACACATAAGAAGGTTAATAGTCTGAGTATTATGGCTGAAAACAGACGGGAATGATGTTTATTCCTCCATTTTAAAAACCATTCTGCTTTGACCCACTCTGTCTTCCGGTCGTTAGTCTCATGAGAAGTTCCGAGAATTTAAAGTCTCGGACTGAGACAAGGGAGGCAACTTTTTCCTAAAAGGTAAAGAGTTACTCCTTTTATATTGTACTTTTTGTGTCGTCCTAACAGAAACCTTTAAACAAAAGTATACTTTTATTTTAGTTTCACATTGTGTAAACAAGGCATGAAGCCACTTGATGTAAGGAACTACAACAAAATACCATTTCAAGATCAAAAATTAGCTAATAAGTGGGTACTAGTGCAGAGACTGATCCGGACGTAAATAATAACGTTATTATTTAAAAATCCATTCTTAACATGGGGAGGGGAGGGTGTTTTGTACCTATTCTATACTTCAAACTTACAATTGAATAAAAAAAAAACATATCATAAACTTTAATTAAACTTGGAAATATGATTTAAAAAATAGCGAGGATCACTCTCTGCACTAGCACCGATAAGTGTTAGGTGGATAGATTCGGACTCAGAAAATAGCAATTCTTTCTTTGTCAGAAACATCGTTCATGGAATGTGAGGATTAAAGGATAAAATAAGAAAAGCGAGTTATGAGGCTTAAAAAAAAAAAAAGTTTGTATTTGTATTATTTGGATTACTGTTCTCATCTTTAGACTACTTTGGTAGTCTGAATAATCCAAATTATCCCTATCTAACAGATTTACAAACATAGCTTTGTATTAGTTAAATGAAAACAAAGACATTGAACATCGTATTTCAAGATGGCGTCTGTAAAGCGTTCATAAGTAACGAATTCGAAGGCCATTTTAATATTCATTTTAAACACATAATTCGTTAAACATTTAATGTTTATGAAGGGTCTAAGCTCACGTTTCTGATCAGAAGAATAAAACAATGTATCAAGTTTAACATTACTCTTAGTCGGTTGAAGTTGTAGCTGGAGAAAAATAAAGGAAATAAACGCCATGCAAAAAACATGG
The DNA here is from genome assembly GCF_053919585.1 of Euprymna scolopes. Lineage (NCBI taxonomy): Eukaryota > Metazoa > Mollusca > Cephalopoda > Sepiida > Sepiolidae > Euprymna > Euprymna scolopes. The sequence goes on along the minus strand of NC_136495.1, from coordinate 54,544,579 downwards.
TGAAGAAAATTAACAAAACAAAAAAAAAATAGTCTAACAGATAAAGTAGATATGTCAGAATTATTGCTATTTAGGTCTGACTTGGAAAATGTGGCTGATGTGTGTGTGTGTGTGCTATTTAGATGTTCCATACTAGCATTAGTTTCCATTTTAAAGATTGAATTTTAGTCAAGTTACTTATGATTTGTATAAATTCTGTTTTTTGGTTTTTTTGTGGTTTTTTGGGGTTTGTATTACTGTACACATAGATTCGAAAAAGTTGTAAAAAAACAAATATATAACAAATAAATGTTATCAAAGGCAAGATAAGTTACTTTTCTGCCAAACTGGATATATTTTTTGTGTTTTTATTCAATGTAACATATTTATTCAGCTCGAAAAACATACAGTGTTTGCCGATGTATTGGAAAATTCAAGATGGCGTCTCACACCCTCTTTAGCACGGTAAGTTTGGGAAAAGGTGTTATAAATAAAAAACTAGACAAAATACTATTAAAAACCCGCCGAATATATGTCAACCTACGTCACGTAACATATATTGAGCGAGTTTTTAACAGTATTTTATCCGGTTTTGTATTTATAACACCTTTTCCCAAACTTACCGTGTTAAAGAGAGAATCAGACGCCATCTTGAATGTTCCAATACATCGGTAAACACTGTATGGTTTTCGAACTGAATAAACATGTTACATTGAATAAAAACACGAAAAATATATCCAGTTTGGTAGAAAAGTAACTTATCTTGCCTTTGATAACATTTATTTGTTATATATTTGTTTTTTGACAACTTTTTCGAATCTATGAGTACAGTAATACAAACCCGTTTTTTTTTTTTTTCTCTGAATTTAATTTCATTTGAAAAATGGTACGAAGTTTTAGTAGGAATATTTTACTTTTACTTGAACTTTTTCTTTAAGTTCTTGAAAAAAACAAATCATAAATTAAGGATTTAAAAATGAGTTTGAATTTTTTTTTTTTTTTTTGCTGAGTGAAAAGGAAGTTGTCTTGTAGAATCGTACATCATTCTATTTGATAGGTTACTGTCCTACTCAATTAGGATGGAGGGGGCTTATACAAATGGTGTAATTAAGTTGTTAGTTGAATCTCTCTTCTCTCTCTATCTCCTTTTCTCTTTGACATTTTGGATGGCTTTCTTTGATGCTTCCGGTTTTATTGTAATTCAAATCCAATATAGGTTTCGTCTCTCTCTCTCTCTCTCTCTCTCTCTCTTTCTATCTCTCTCTCTCTCTTTCTATCTCTCTCTCTCTCTCTCTCGCTTGCTCATTGGCCAATGCAATTTTGTTGAAAATGATGTCGTCCTGTATCTTCAACCACGCAAGTATGATTGTACAGTCGCAGTAACAAAATATTCAGCCAAGAAGAATGGTCATTGCGATTCAATATAATGATCGAGAAGAAACATTGGCTTATTTCAAATCTGCTCGTAATCCTCCTAGGACTGCTACTAATTGCTCTCTTATTTTGGATAATAATGCATTACAGGTGGGTCGTTTGATTTCTATGTCCATCATTTTCATCACTTCATAATATTCATTTTTCGAGATGTGACTCAAGGACGTACTCGGCATTGATTAGGATGGGCTATATGTAGACTAACATTAATAAAAATAAATTTCTCTTAAATTCATAGTCTTTAACCCTTCTAGGCATACTCAACTTTTTCTGGGAATCAATAAGGACCCCTGTGCATCCCTACTCCCAAACTCTAAATAAAATCATGTAAAACAGATTTTTATGGTTGTTGAATGTGAACACAGGCACCATATAAATAAATTGTATTGATAGAAGGAGGAAGCAAACGTGGAATTTTCACATGTCGCACTAGTTGTAGAAATATTTTGGAGTATATAGGGTATCTTTTTTTTTTTTTTTTTTTTTTTTTTTTTTTTTTTTGAGATGGCGAACTTTAAATAAATCACAAAAAAAAAAAAAAATTTTCATTATACAAATATGTGGTTTATTCCAAAGATTTCTTTTTGTTATTTACAACCGATAGTTGCTAAATCTGTAGTTAAAAAAAAAAAGAGAGTTGTCAGTTTAAAGTTTATTGCCTCTATCAAACTCTGGAACCTATATATTTTGAAAAGATGTGAAGGTCAGAGTAGTCTGAAAAATTAAGAAAATAACAACCAAGATGAGGATAATAGTCTGAATGATACAAATAACCCAAATAGATTCCTGTATTTCATTAGAAATTAATTTTAAGACCAACATCTATAAACTATGCAATGAACATTCAGTTTGAACTTTAACATATTTTACCATTTGATACAATAGAAATTATACATTTTTAAACTGAATAAAAAAAATGGATAAATTATTTTTTATCCCCCCCCCCCCCACAAAAGGGCTTGTAAATTCACTGTTGTCGCACTTTTCTTAATAACTACGCTTTGGAATTTTTTGAAATTTTGTACAAACATTAAACATGATATGAGTAAAAAAGTAACAGAACAGACAGATTTTCCGGGAAAACTCCGGCTGCCCTCCTTTCGGGTTAAAATGGCTAAAATTGACATTTTTGTGCTTATTAAAATAAAATTGATGCGTTGGATTTTTATAAAACTTTCTGAAAAGTTGTAATGAATGATTTCTATGTAATTTTGTTTGTCTATACTTTGCGATAACTCTTGGGTGTGCCCCAGAGGCTCTTTTTAAGCGCTAATAAAAACACTCCATTTTTGGAACTATTTTACCATATTTGTCCAAAATTTTCTGTGTATGTCTATTTAGCAGTTTTGCATGGTGCTGAATTCAAATTTAAATATGTTAATGCCTTGGGGACTTTTGGGGTTAAATGGGGTGGGCGCAAATGATGGTCATTTATGTTTTTGCATGGTGCAGAACTGAAATTTACATATATTAAGGCCTAAAACTGCACTGTTTGTTCATTTTCACCAGGATTTGACGTTCCCTGGGAATTTTGGGGGCTAAATGGAGTGGGGGACAGCAATAGCTGAACTTAGTCATTTTCTTTTATGTCTCGTTCACTGTGCACTCACAGGGGACCATGCATGCTTCACTTGTTCCTATCAAGTCTGTTTTAAAAAAAGCTAAAAAACTATATCGAAATTAGAATAACAATCTTTTGAGGATGTTACAAACATGGTTGAGTCCATTTCACTGGTGTATCATCATCATCATCATCAGCAGCAGCATCATATTCGGTTTAACATCTGTTTTGCATGCTGATATAGGTTGAATGAATTTTAGAAATTGATTTCCAAACTAACCTATCCCTGATCAAGACTTTATTTATCTCTCCCTTAAATCCATCTTTCTCACTTCCTCCCATAGTTTCCTTGCTCTTACCTTACCAACTGACCCTGCTACCTCAACTGCTCTACATCTACTGACCCAAAACTCTCACCCATTATTTCAATGTGACTAAACCGATACTCCTGTTCTGCACACCTCTCTATACTGTTCAGATTTAATCTTCCACTGAGGTCATCAGATCTAAGCTTGCCTTTAAGATTTTCATTAGACATCTATTATATCATTCTCATATAATTTCTCTCCATGCAACAGATATCCTCAATCCCCACTGATCAGTTTTCAATCCATACATCATCACACTTTGTACATATGCCTCAGATTCTTCTCGTGGTCAGCAATAGTAATGCTCTGCTGGTTAGTAATGACAGAAGTTTCCTGAACTTAATCTATCCACTCCTAACTCTTGCAATCACACCAGCACCAGATGATGTGAGGAACATTTTTATTTTGAAAAAAAAAAACAAAAAAACATCCTTTTAAAAAAACTTTTTTCAGGATGATGCTAACATTTTCCAAAAGTTGTGTTTTGGATGAGAGTAGAAATGGTAGAGTCTTAGCATGGGGCGTACGAATGGATAACAAATCCTTGTTGGATATAGTTTTAAACGGACGCTTTTATTTCATTATTTATTTTGCCAAGCTTGAAACTTCAATCCAGAAAATTTGGAACTGTGTGCGCACGCACACACATCCTGAGTTTATATATTGATTACGAAATGAAATACTAATAGAATTAGTTCCGCTTGACCAAATTTATTTCACTGCTTAATAAGGAGTTTTAGTGTTTAATCTCTTTTAAGTCTTTTATCAAAACTGAGTTCATGAACATTTGTTTCCCCAAAAGCTTCTTTTTTTCTTTTTTTTTTTTTTTTTTTAAATGTATATATTTTAATGACACATAATACATATTAAAATATTCCTCATTTTGGGGATTGAGTTATGTTTGAAAAAAATCCATTTTAATTCTAATTAACTATCGATGCCTCCATTTAGTCTCAAGAAACAATGAATACTCCCTGTAAGGGTAGCTGCATCTGTGAGGCAAGAGTTGTGCAATCTCCAACTACACCTCTCCCGAATCAGCATCGATTGAATCGAAGAGCTCATATAGCACCTGGAATTCCCAAATGGTCACCTAATTTTAGTACTGACCAGGCTCAACGTTGCTTAATTATGCATTTTATAATTTATATTTCTAATTAACTATAATTGTGAGTAACTGAACAAATATCTTACTTTGTTACCTGTGTATTTCTCTCGATCTCTCTCACTGTATGTTGATTCAACTATCCTTTAAAATTTCTTAATGTTTTCGTGAGCATTTAGAGAGAGATTGCCTCTTTAACCTCCGACCTTCTTCAGGTGTATCTTATCGAATTTGGGAATGTTTTCTGTTGAACTCAGAAATCTGGATGTAATTTTGAACGGAACCTTTTACTTATTTCATAGGGGTAGCATGCTCTCATTCTGTCAGTCAGGAATGGATAGAGTAATTCACAGTTGTATTTTTTCAGTTGCTTACACTGAGAATTGAACCTTCAACCTTCAGGAGAATATCGCTTTTACAATTGATTTTTTCCAAGTACTCTAACCACGGGTTCATCAAGATACACCTGAAAAAGGTTGGAGGTTACATCGACCGAAACGTTGTGAAAATGACACTCAAGATGAGAACAGTAGTCCGAAGAATCCAAATAATATGAAAAAAAATGTTTTTTTTTTTTTTTTTTTTTTTTTTGCATGAAATATTTGTTTCTTTTCCTTTCACTTTATTGGCAGTAAATTGGACCCGGAGTTTTCATCTTTCCAAAATTAAATATTCTTTGTGGCCTAATTTCGAGAAGTTAAACCATTTGTATACAAAACAGAATCTATCAAATATTTTAAAATATTAAGAACTTAAAGACTGAAACCTTTCACCAGAATGCCTGAATTCTGCATTACATAATATGAAAAAAGTGCCATAAAAGTAAAACAACCAACCAGTTTCTGAGTAAAGCCTCCCTTTTTTTTATTCAAAAAGTTGAAAAGCTATGAAGACGAGAGTGGTACCATTAAAACAAGTGACCTTTTGTGCTCCAGAATTTATTTTTCTACATAGCAACCCCCATTCCTAATGCAATATTTCCAGGAATTCAATGGTGCATCTTTCCTTCTGGCGCACATCCATGACAGGGGTTGCTTTCTTAGTCTCACACCGTCAATATCTGCAACAGAAATGAAACTTTCAGGTCATGAAGGCATAAGTTCACTCATCATAACAATGTAATTTGCAATCCCCTCTGATCCATTCAGTCAGAATAAAAAAAAATAGGAGGCATTATTTTTGGAACGTCCCTAGCACAAAAAAAAACAAAAAAAACAACAACAAAAAAATAACAGGTTGAAATGAAAATTTCAATCTATTTTACTATAAACATATATTCTAAACTAAATTCATTTAATAAAACTTTTGAATTTTCTGTATTTCATGGATCCATCGACGAGTATATTTGCTGATTACACAACGCTCTATTCTCGATATGAGGGCAACTTGAACATGCACATATCCAAAACAATGGATGAATCCTTACAAAATGACCCCCCTCCCAGTTTATAATAGGATGGAACCAAAGATTGACGGTTGCATTTAATACTACTAAGACAAAATTTCTTTCCCTTAACAATTGTAAGAAACCTTACCAACCACTAATTGCCATGCCTGATAGCATTTTACCTGAGAATCCAACATGAAAACTCTTTGGCTTAATATTCACAGGTAGCATGAATTGCAATAAATACATAGAACATACTGCCAAGTCTGCTGCAAAGAAGGTGGGCTCTCATTACCGGGCTAGAAAACTTCTCACACTTGCTAATATCCTATATATCTCTAAAGCCACCATACACTCATGCATAAAGTATTGTTGCATCAACCACTAACCTCTTCTTAGATAAGGTAAAAAAAGAGTCTCTAACCTAATAGATTCCACACTGCATACCAATCTTCAGCCTCTGTCACATCACGACAATGTTGCATTCCTATAGTTGTTTTACAAGTACTACAATGGAATGTGATTCTGACGAACTTGTTGCATTTGTACTCCCTCAACATAAATACACCTGACTAACCCGACAAACAGCAAAATCCCATTCGATGTAGAAGTTCAGATACCAAAAGGCCTTTTCCTCTAACTGTTTGTCTTTGGAATTTCCTCCTTGCTCCCTATTTATCTGACATGCAGAAGTTTAAATATAATGTGAACAAGCATCTCGCTGCACAACTCTCCACTTAGTATGCCCCTATAAATCTAGGCCCTAATTCTAGCATCTTTTGTGTCACCAGTTGATGCAACTTACAGATTAGGATTAGCGGACAGATTAAAATGGATTAACAGCAAGAAAAAAATTGAAGGTATATAACACACAATAAAATAATTTAATTAAAAAATTGATTTATTATTTGAAGCTTTTCACTTATCCAAATCTGATCTTTTCCGTCTAGGGAGACAATTTAAAACAAGTCCCTATATCAAGATCCAGCTACTTTTCTTGAGTAAAATTTTATAAGGAATTTAATGGTGATATTAATTTTGTAATTGGGTCAGGAGAGGGGACAATAATATTGTGAGATCTTATGACTTGAAAATCATTTTATTTGGGTAATTCTCATTTGGTTATTATTTTATGTGACCCTCCCCCTCAAAAAAAAAAAAAAAAAAAAAAAGAGGCAGTTCGAATAATGCAAATTTTTTTATACTAATCTCCAAATTTCGAAAATTATATACATTAAAAAAAAAAAAAAAAAGAAATCAAAATGGCTGGGGAGTGGGAATACACAGGGGTCATTATTCATTCTTGGGCAATGCCGGAGTTGCTTGCTAATCTCTATATTAATAAAATGTTAACATTTTTTTTTGTCTGTCTTTTTCGCCACTATGTGACTTGCACATTGTCATCTCTTTTATTTGCTAGTAATTGATAATTTGTTGAACAGAAAAATGTAATAGCATTAGCTATTAAAAAACAAACTTTTAAAAATCTGATTTAAAAAAATAATTTAGTTGCAAAATTAAATACACTAAAATGCATTTTTTTTTTTTTTTTGTAAACAAGTTAGCCATTTTAAAATTTTGTTAATATTTGAAAGAAGAGCATTTTATGACATTTCGAAAGTAATTTGGAAGTCTTTAAACTGTCAAATGGAAAGTCAATTCAAACTATGAATGAGATCCATTTTGTTTCACCTGTAAATCCTCATTTAATTAAAACATTCAAAGTTTTGGAAACTTTCTCCATCCAATCATTTTAGAAATAGAAGTTAAAACATGAATTGGTAGAATATTACTTTTTTGACTAGCTCGATTCCATTGTTATCATTGGTTTCCTCGATTCTATTTTAAAATCGGGCATCTACAAGAGGAATCACATGAAGGTTGCCAACATCTATGCAACAGACTAGATTCGCTGCGGTTATCAATCAAATTGTTATCCACTTCACAACAGCCCCTCCCTTAATAGGTTAAAACAACATTAACAAATTTAGGTGCAGTTTTATAATTTGGTTCAATTAATAATTTAATAGTCAAACTGTATCAGAATAATAATTTTTTTAAAAAATCCTGTTTAAAAAAAATTAATACTTGGTTTAAAAAAAAAAAAAAAAAAAAAAAAATGCAGACAATATGAGGGGGGCAGGTAAAGGTGGCTCAGATTTGTATTAAGTCAAAAGGTGCACAATATAGTTTCGTACTAAATCATTTTAGTGCATGAATAGATTTACAAAGTAATGTAGAGATTATTACAATTGAGAAGATTAGGATTATCTCACCATTGAATTTGATTGGTTGATAATCCATCCGGTTTCAAAAAACATTTTAATTCTCAAATAATCGTTTTTGTTTTTCATTTATTTGTAATAAATAATCGTGAGCAACTTTTTGCACTTGCACTTTTTAGAAGTGCCATTTTTTTCTTGTCTGTCATGAAAAATCTTTTCCAATTAATACTAAAAAAAAAAAAAAAAAAACTCTGTTTTTAAGCATTATAATAATTGGTTGATTGTGCCCAAGATTAGGGTTGAAGCGACTTTTGGTCTTTCAAGTTTGGTTTTGAAATAGCATTTTGTGTGTGTGTAAAATTAACATTTGAAATAATATTTAAAATCAAATTATGAAGGAGACCATTTTGTTTTGTCTGTAAAACATGTCTAAAAATTGTTTTTTTGTCTTTTTGTATAAAAGATGTTTTTGATATTATGTATTTTATAAGCAGACACATTATTCTGTGATGGTTTTAAAATAGTTTTAATATTAATAGATTGAAACTCAAATTGAAAACAAAAAGTTGTTGCAATTGTTTCATTTATTATACTAGCAGGGCTACCCGGTGTTGCCCGGATAACAAAATCATATTAACTCCCTTTCTCTTTCTACATTTTTGTCTATCCTCTCTCTAAACTGATTTACCAATGGAATCTTGCCTCATATGTGTCTGCAATTGCCAATAAGATGAACCAAGATTTGTCATGACTTGTCACAATATTTTTCTCAAATCCAAGCTCATTATGTTCATCACCACCACCGAAACATTGCATTCAATACATACATGCACATATCACCACATTTGAAATCAAAATCATTCATTACTTTCACTAAGAACCCTACTGCACATACGTATTACCACAATGAGGGGAGGAGGCAGACAGCTTTTTTTCTTTTTTTCTGTTGATTAGATATTGATTATATGTTTGCCAAGTTTTATTTTGAAGTTTCGTTTTAAAGAAAAACAAAAAAAGTGAAATTATCAAATTTTCAATACAATAATGCTATGTTTATTCCTTGTAAAAAATATTTCGATTTTTACTTAAAAGTTGCTGAAAAAATCGTTTGATCATTCTACCACTTCAGAAAGTATGTCATTTTTTTATGTAATTTTTTATGTATGTCCTAAGATGATGCACAATTTGGCACATCTGGGTAGGTGGCATTTAAAGCACTCCTTCCTGGCTTTAGTAATCTCTTCTTCTCTACATCCCTTTTCTTACAGAAGAGACATTGCTAGACTTTTTCTACTCTAGCATTATTTCCATACTACATGCTCAATAAAACTCCCATGGTCTGGTTCCTCCCTTCAAACCTTTCACAATAAGAACTCGTCTAGCTACAACCACTGCAAAGAACATTTTTTTCTTCCTATGTGTACACAAGATCAAACACAATTTCCATGAATAGAGTTTCTTTCTTGGAAATTTCCATCTACAGAACACATTAATCAATGGAAAATCAATGAACACATTACTCAATGGAAACTGCAGAAATACTGCAGCTGTTGCATTTTTATCAGATTTATTAAATCAAAAAATCATGACTTCTGGACATCATAATTTCCCACTAAGTACATAGTATGCTTTTAGAAGTTAAAAATGCACCAAGCATAGTATTACATTGTGAGACTTTAAAAGAATGTTCTAGAGTGGGAAAAGGGAGAAAAGCTGAGAAATTACATAGTTTGTTCATGCATCTAAAGAGAAATTAATAGCTTTGATTAAAGGCAGTAAGGCATTTCATAAGGAATTTCTGAATCAGATCAAAGATGCTTATGATTCTTGTTCAGTTTACCAAAGATTTAGAAGACCCCCCCACCCCCACCCCTTCTTTAATCAATTGTAGGATTGGCTCTTGGTAGCAGGTTTAATGATACTGTCTGGATTTAAAGGAACATCAACATAACCAATGCTAGATTCTGCATCCAATAGATACATCCACTATGTACTCTGCCACGAAAAAGAGCAAAGAAATTATTTGCAAGATATTTTTCATGTTGATATTTTATTTTGGAGCTCCTAAGTAACAATAGAGAAGTGTTTAATAATAAGGGTTAATGGCATGAACAAAAGTTAAATATTGAAACATGCAAAACAGCTGCAGAAAGTCCATTCAGCAATGATACTGTAGAATGTCACAATCTAATAATTGCTGAGGATGATGAAAAATGTGAGCCAGAAATAGCTTTTGTTTGGGCTGTTAGTACCAAAAATTAACTTCAGGATCATTTTGAATAATAATCCGAATGAGCTTGTATTTGGACCAAATATTAACTTCGTTTTGAATGATCAGTTACCTGCATTGGAACTTGCAACAACCAGTGATATGGTTGGAATAAATTTAAATGCCTTACATGCAACAAGGAAAGACTTCATGGAAGTCAAATCAAGCGAAAGAATTCATAGCGCCTTGAGATCCAATGTAAGAACTTACGCGAATGAAGAATTTGTGACAGTTAACCACATTTACTATAGAAGACAAAACTATAAAGGATGGCCTAGTTTTGCTAAAGTTTGATATAACGAAGGTCATTGTGTATCGATCAGACATGAAGGAACATTTTTCAGGATGCATCCATCTCATTAAAGGTTGTTGGTTGGTTGGTTGTTTTTGTTTTACGGCATATCAACCCTTTTCGGGTTATTTAATGCCGAATCCAAAGATTTTGAAGAAAATTTTTTTAAATAGAATATATTTGTTGTTTTCACGTCGGTTTCTATTCAACCCATAGTTGAGACCCTAACAGGTACTACCACTCCGAGTCAGAGTGGACCTGGGAGCAATGGTAAGTAAAGGGTGGCTCCACACTCCCCAAAGCCCACAAGCTGGGGCCTCACCACTGGATATAGTTTAAGGTCATATCCAGGACCCTCATTAAAGGTAGGCAAGGAATTGTGAAATCAGAAAAATGAAGAAAATGCAAATTCTTCAAATGAGGGGAATGACGCCTTGGAGGAGGGAGATGTAGAACAATATAATAACAATTCTAATAGCTATAAAAACGAAGTGGAAGATAAGTGTAAAACCAAGCAGAATATAAATTCAAAGCATGGTGAGTTTAAAAAAGGAATAGTTATGAGCACACAACTGAAGTCATCAGGGAAATATAGCCATTTTCTAAATAATAAGACCATAAGGAGAGAATGAAAATCATCTTTGTATCGATTGGGATCATATTGATCAACGGAGAGAACTTTCCCAAATAACAGTTATCAACAAAACGTGCAGTTTTGCTTAGTTCTGAACAAGGTGTAATTGATGCAAAGAAAAGAGAATTGGAAAACATGAAGTATATGACTGCGTGCTTGACATGGGGACAGAAATGTATATCAAAACCAATGGGTGATAACCAGGGCCGTGACAACAGCATATTCTTTTCATTCTTTTGACTCTTGAGTGTGTTTCTATTGATATCTTATATGCTTTTATATAGAGTGATGTGGTTCTCAGTTGATTAACTGTGTCGGATATATACTCGAGTCCAAACAATGAAAAGACTATGCTGTTGTCATAGCCCTTACTAGTGAGTCACCACTTACTAAGTCCAAAAACCATTTGAGGATAAGCATTAAGAAAAAAGTCAGCTGGAATGAAACGGTACTATAAGAGGATGGAAAATGGATGGGATGGACAAAATTTGATTACTTAAGAGAAGAGTTTGACAAGTATTTGTTGTCATTATACTTAGAAAGAACCTTGAACGAAATTTCATTATTTTTTATTTTATTTTTTTTTTAAATAAGTACAAATCTTAGAGAAACAACAATTTTGATAATTCTTGCACATTTCATTCTATGAATTCATTCACATATAAACGTGAATTTCTTTGTTTCACCAATAATGATACACTAGTTATACTGCTTTCATTTTCTTGACATACATTTCAAAAGCAAATCAGTACCTTTTCTAAACTAGATAAGATAAAAAGAAACACTACCTTCCATTACTGATGATTAGGGTTAGGACAACAGCATATTCTTTTCGTTGTTTTGACTTTCGAGTGTGTTTCCATCGATATCTTATATGCTTTTATATAGAGTGATGTGGTTCTCGGTTGAGTAAATGTGTCTTACTGTGTGGGATATATACTCGAGAGTCAAAACAATGAAAAGAATGTGCTGTTACTATAGCCCTAGTGATAACAGAAAAATTTGTGAATGATAAAAGGATAATGAAGACTCGTCTTTTATATGGTTATGCAGAAGATTCCCATCACAAAAACCCGTTCTCTAACGTGCAGCTGTGAGGTTGTCCGTCTTTTATTATTAACAATCTTAGTTATGATGTAGCAGGTGGAAACTCGATTTTACCTCAACATTTTTGCAAGACAATATGTTGGAGAGCGAGGTATTCCTTAAACCACCATCTGCTGTGTGCTGAGAATCACAGATGTGAAAGCTGAAAAGTTGCATTTATGGATTAAATGATGCACCTCGTTCATAGTACGAATGAGTTAATCATGAGTTGTTTAAAAGGAATGGTGAGGGCATATGACAATGCACTGTTCCTTTGGCACAATGCCACTGGAGACTTGATTCTCTAGCAGTACATGTAGACGATTTTATATTCTGTGAAAATAATCGATTTCAGAAAAATGTGGTTGCAAATATAAGAAAGATATTTAAAATTTGAAAGTGGAGAATTTAAATTTTCGGGGTTGAATGTTAAGCAAAAAATAGGATCATTATTATAGATCAAAATCTATATGCTTCTACTGTACCCTCCTCCCACCCAATAGACAAATAAAAGAAGATAATGGAGGAAAATGAATAATTAAGTCAAGAGAATAAGACAGAATTCAAGAAATTGGCAGGTCAAATGATGTGAGCATCCACTCAGACATGACCAGATGTATCATTTGATATGTGTAGAAAGAGTAATTATTGGAAAATCTCCCAAAATGAAGTTATTCTTGAAGCCAACAAGTGGCTGATAAAGTTAAAATCAAGAACATGTTTTGCATCTTTTCCCTAGCTTGGGACACTTTCGGATCTGAATGTTATTCAGATACCATCTATGCTAGTTTGAAGAATCGGTATCCACAGGATAGTTTTATCTTCTTTGTGGCAAGATTAATCGAACGAATCCTATATGCTGACCATCTAAAAAGTCTAATTAGCCTCAGAGACTCTTGCCCTTAGTGAAGCAGCTGATGCTGGAATATTGAAAGCTGCCATGCTTCCAGAAATATTAAAACTAACTAGATTGCTTGAAGTTCTTCATAAAACAAACAGTGTATTTCTGGTAGAGAAAGTCATCAAATCTTTGAGTGACTGGCATCAGAGTTAATGTGGCCAAAATAAAGAAGATGATGATGAAGGGAGAGATCCAAACGGAATGAATCAGAGGTCAAGTATAGGTCGCAGATTATATGATCAATATGAGAATCTTTTGTTAAATTCTGAGAGATTTGTTGCAATGATCACTTGTTTTACTTTTGTTTTATTATAAAACTCATAAGAAGACACTATCAATATTAAGTTATCTCCCTTGTGTTGAAATATAAGAGTTCTATTCCTTTATAAGTTTTTTTTCTTCTCTAGAGTGATCTCCCTTTCTTGTTATTTATTGGTTGAGAAAACAAAAATGGTGATTTTAAACAAAGGAACATATGCCCATGACAGGATTTTTATAACTAACACACATTACTATGAAACTGCTTTCTTGCAGATTACAACATGGTCGTCTTCAAGTCCAGTGTCAACAAATACTTGTTGAGCTGCATTTGCAAGTAATTCTACTTTGTTGATCCCATTCCTTTTTTTTTCAATCCCTTTATAGTATTGTTCATCATCTAAGTGATAATCTCATTAATTCTTATCTTAGACGTTTGGCTTTAGTTTGGTGATTAATAATAGTACAGAGATTAGTAATCTTTTGACGAGAGGGACCAATTAGCTATGCAGTGTCTCGTTGAGGAGCTATGGTATATATATATATATATTTTTACTCAAACCACTCTGTTAAAAATGCTGTCTCTTTTTAAGTTTTAAAAGCATAAAGAATTTAATATGATTACATTTAAACAATTTATTTCATGACAAGAATAATAGAAAAAAATAATTTGTAGTATTTGAACTTGCCCTTTAATGCGAGTTTGTAGTGTCATTTAAAACTGACCGTACATCAAGCCATAAACAACATATCAGCAGCAGAGGGATTTCATACTTGTTCAAAACTTGTATTGGACGTATTCCGTTTGTCTCAGGTTACTTCTAAAATGGTGAAAAGTTTTGCCTCCGGCTTTTTAACGGATTAACTTGAATCTACTGCATTTGTATTAGATAGTTAAGGTCCACTTGTTAAGTTGACGGGTTGGAAGAAAACCACTCAAGCACTGGATGTGGTCTACAGTCTAGTGTTTATATATTATGATATTAGTGTCTATAAAGAAACTACTTTCAAAAGTTATTCGATATGAATTTATTTTATTTACGTTTTCGTCTCTTACCGTTTAAAATAATTTTGAAAAATTAGTTTTCAAAATTGTCTTTTTGATGGAAAAAAGAAAATCGCCGAAAAAAAAAAAGTTTATTATGTGAGTAATGTTCAAATTAAAACAGTTTTTTTTTTTTTATCCAGTTAAACATGTTCGAACATGTTTATATTATTTTGGAAGAGCAAAGAAAAATGGGGCAAATTGTTAACTGTTGAGTTTTAAATGGGTTTAGTGAAATGACATTTAAATTGTCAGTTATCATCAATAGTATCAGCAGCAGCGGCTTTCCTGTTTGTTTAGAACATATATCAGTCTTGAATTAAAAAGTTTATTTCGCTTTAACAAAATTAACAGAAATATTTGGTGTTGTTCAGGATTGAATGAGGAACCCAATGGCCTTTTATGCAGCCATAGCATTATTTTATATATATATATATATATATATATATATATATATATATATATATATATATATATATATATATATATACACGAGCGAACAGTTAATAAAACATGTTAAAAAACACTTTAAATATGTTTTTAACTCATTTCAATCTGAAAAGGAAACACTAGATAAGTGGATAGTCCTTTATCCGTGGAGTTTCGAAACTCCGCGGATTCAGGATTATCCACTTATCTAGTGTTTCCTTTTCAGATTAAATATGTTTTTAACTCATTTCAAAGTGTTTTTTAACATGTTTTATTAACTGTTTGCTCGTATTATAAGCTCTATCTCCTATTTGGTTTTATCGAGCTTTTACATCTGGCTGAGATAACTTTATAAATATTAATTCTTTAATATGTATAATATACTTTAATTTTACCATCTTGGATCATTTTAGTAAATTTAATTGTAATTTTTATTATATATATATATATATATATATATATATATATATATGTATGTATTGATATTTATATTAAAAATCCTTTTTTTTTCTATTTATTTAAAAAGAAAATACAACTTTGTTATATATGGGCCGTGGAATTGCATCCATCTGCAAAAGATCCAGCTAATTTACATATTCTTTTAAACATTCATTTTAATTAATTCCCTATTAGTTTATTCCGTTTTCTTATGGGATTATCATCTTTAGTTAGTTATTACGTGTAATTATATTCATGCAGATATTCTACATGATTTATACTTGCATAATATTTGCATAAAAAGGTTATAGTAACCACAAGACTCTTTCTATATATATTTATGTATGCATATATATATATATATATCTGTTTAAAAAATTTTGCCTACAAAACTCGTTTGTCAGTTTTTTGTTATGGACATGAAAGTTAATATATAGGGTATTCAACCCCCTGCGAAACTTTATATTTAGGTTTTAGTCGGGGAAAATCGGTGCCAAAGTATGAAAAATCTTTTAAAAAATGGAATTTGCCAAGTGAAGGCTGAACAACAACATTATGAATATACATGTGTAACGAAACAGCTGTTGGTTCATGTTTTAATTTTTAGCCTTGCAGCAAACATGTCTTCATGGCTCAGGCATTAATGTCAAAGGAAAAAGTAAATCGTAAATTAAACGTTTTAGTTTTGATTCTCAGCAAAAGTTTTTTTTTTTTTTTTTTTTTAACTTTTAAAATCATTACTATATATTGGGTCCAATATGATAATAAATACGAAGTCTACATTAACCAAAATATCATATTTAAGCATATTTTACGACCGAGCAATGCCATGCGGCCTGCTAGTGTGTGTGTGTATGTATGTATGTATGTATGTATATATATATATATATATATATATATAATTTTATAATCAATTTTGTTTTTGGCAATGAATGCTAT
This sequence comes from Euprymna scolopes, assembly GCF_053919585.1. Lineage (NCBI taxonomy): Eukaryota > Metazoa > Mollusca > Cephalopoda > Sepiida > Sepiolidae > Euprymna > Euprymna scolopes. Next base: position 54,528,229 of record NC_136495.1, on the reverse strand, counting down.
TGATTGATTGGGTACCAAGGAGTGTCAGTAAAGTGACATTAAAATAAATAATGAAACCAATGGAACTGAAACTGCCTGAGTAGATACATGAGAAAAATAATATATGCCCCTCCCCCAATAATGTAGAGACACTAACATTAAAATGAAAATAGCTGTAGAGGTCTGGGAGGATGAAGTGATTGATGAGGAATGGCACCATCCAGACTGCAACTGAAAGGACATGGAGTGTATTGGAATGGTGAGGTGGTATCATTGGCCTCCTCCTCCTCCTCCTCTAGTCATGTTAGTGTCATAGATCTTGACTCTCTCATGCCATATGCTATTGATTGATTCACTAGGTAGGTCATCATAGGTACATCGTGAGTCCTCTATTAGTTGCTTGTGTAAGTTCTGTGTGGTTTCCCCCATTGAACTACATCCGTGCTTTGGCATCCACAAAAACATTATTGATGATTTTATCCCTATCCCTCAGAGATTGATGAGCAAATTTGACCCTCTAATCCAGATTGAATCTGAGGAAATCTCCATAGGGTCTTTACGAGATGTTAAGAGAAGATCTTGGTGTTTTGATGCACACACCATCATGTTTCTTCTATAAGAAGGTTTATTGTTGCTCAAATTCCAGAGAAAGCCATCGAATGTTATTTGCAAGAACTCTACGGACAATGGTTGATGCAAAGTTATTTGCAATGCTTATCTAAACAAGCGGATCGTATTGGAAATCTGGGAAGACTTGCTGTCATTCAGATTCCAGGAAACGGCACCTGTTTTTGCAAGAGATCACTGATATAGAATCGTGTGTAAACTCTCAAGTAAGAAACCATTCTGTTGATAACATTACAATCCTTGTTTATTTTGATGTCTTCTGTCCACACACAAAAACATTTACTTTTAGTTTGAAATATTTAAACAGTTTTTCACAATTTTTCACAGTTGTAGTTTACCAATGGTAACTTAGTTTTCGTTTTGATCACATATGTTTTGGCTTTTGTATCTTTTGGACCTTCTTGTCCAGATGTCTTTGGTACTGTACAACTTTCTAAGAATTTCAAATGGTCACATATTTACTAATCTATTTTACAGACTTTTTGTTTGTTGTAATGGTTAAAGTTGTGGCACCTGATGGTCATGTTTTCAAGCTCTCATTTCCATTTGGAGAAATTTAACAAATATTTAGTTTCTCTAGACAGAAAGTGCAACAAGAACATTTTACCCTTATAGATTTAAAAGAAGAATGTAAGTCAGTCATGAAACTGCATACCAAGGCCTGACAATGTAAGGATGGGCCAAAATCTTATCTGAGCCTTATTTTTTTATATTATATGAAGTATTCCCAAAGTTATTCGATGAAAGCATTAATAACCCAAAAGCTGTTTATCTGATCAGGCTGAAGTTTTGCATGATGGTTACTGGTATTAAAGAGTGCCAAATTTGGAAAACTTGGAAGCTAAAATTTCATAAACATGAAAAACCATGGCCAAAATTTTCAAAATCAAGATGATGTAAGATAACTGACTTCATTCGTTACAATATGGATCAAATAGAGATTCTTCATGCTAAATAGAACTAAGTGAAGTTTTCTGTGTTCTAGATTAAAAAATCAAATCAGTTCCAAGTCGAACCATAATCATTGATGACATGTAAAACTGATGTTAAACCGATGATGATTGACGGAGGTAAAAAGTGTTCAGTTCCAAATTCCCACCTAAAGAACGTCTGAGTTACCAAAATATTGTCATAATGAAAATGAGACCAATTCAACTTGAATCATTTTCAAAACAGTAACCTAATTCTAAAGACTTGTAAATTTCAACTAGTATAATGCTTACTGTTTGCTAATAGGCCGTGAGACCAGGGTTCAATCCTTAGTTCAATCATACAAAAGACTCAAAAAGTGATACTTGATGCCTCCTTGCTTAACATTCGGCATTATAAGGTGATCAAGGGTAAAGGGAAAAATCCAGATGCCATACTTCCTTAGTGTAGTAATCAGTAAGACGGGATCAGATCACTCTTGGCTATGGCCATTCCATTTTGATTTTGTTTCTCTTTCTCTTCTCTCTCATATATATATATATATATATATATATATATATATATATATATATATATATATATAATCTTGTGAAACTGCATTACTCAAAATACTTGAATAAATATGTTCCTTTCCAATCAAAGGAGAGCCTGCGTTTTCATCCATAAAAAAAGAATGACAATGTTTTACTTTATTTTATACTTTTAAGTTGAAATTTATAGAAATTAATAATAAAAAAAATGAATGCAAATGTTTCTAAAGAGGTCTAGTCTTCTGAGCAGAAGTACTGAGCAGTTCTTATTGATTCTTGAAAAACGTTTGGTGTTCTGCAAGAAGGTTTACTAAAATTGATTTCAATTTCATACCTAAATAAAATAGATTTGACAAATCTATATTTCATTCTAACTAACGATTTCTTTTTTATCTTTGCAGAAATGTTTTTTTTTTTTTAAACATTGTGTAATTCACTTTCATTTCTTTAAAGTAAAGAAGACAATTTTAAATAATGAACTAAAAAAGCTCAAAATGTTTGGTAGATAATTATTCCTATTTAACTTAAAGATATTATGAATTATCTATCATACATTTAGAGCTTTTCTCCCCCTTATTTGTGACTTTAAATGAGATTAATGAATCCTGGGCTATACTGGATAAGTATGGCTATAAAATGTAGGCACATTTAAAAAATATGTCAACGATAAATGGGTAGTAAAATATGTAAAAGTTTGAAATCGATAACATTCAAAGATTTCTAAAACATCCTTTCTGTTTTCTGTCATTGTTCTAACCACTTAACCAAGTGATTATCTTTGAAATGAGATATTAGAACTTTTTTGTTGTTCTCTTTCTTTATAAACACACTTGTGCATTGTCTTTAAGAACAATATTCAATTGTTTGTAAAGCGTTTGTGTTTAGTGACCCCCTCGGGCAGAGGCAGAATCAGGGTCTTGATGGAGGTGGGAGTCGAGACCAGGTATTTAGCTTCTCAAAATAAACACATCTGCTCCTCCCCTCCATTTACATTGAGATGTTATGTAAAAAAAAAAAAAAAAAAAAAAACAAACTGGCAGCTTATCTTCTTTATGGCTACTAATCTCTGTTCATTGTCTTTAAATTGTTTTGCCTTCAAGCTTGAAGATGTCGAAAATAAAAACAAAAATCTGACCGCCCGAAGGGGGGGGGGGTTATAAAAAGAAAGATCGCGAAAACGGTTGTTTCTATCACTCGACGTTAGTGTCTATTACATTTGGAATATTTCTTTTCTTGTTGGTCTTTCATCGTTCTCCAATTTTCGTCTCAATGTCTCCGAGGAAGGAGTTGGGTGTTTCCTGATCCCCTATGTACTTATATAAATATTTGTGCAGAAACAGGCAATGGATACTAGAAATTTGGGTAAGTTGAGAGTTTTGAATGAAAAGTACATTTTTTTTTTTTACTAACATTTTCTGGAACTGAATATATATACACATGCATACATGCGTGTGTGTGTGTAGATATTTATGATACATATTAAATGTACATGTGACCCATTGGTTCACAACCACCACTTGTTTTCTTTAATTTTATGTGAAAATTCATAAACCTCCATTTAAAAGAATAATTAATAAACTTACTTTTTCAGTTAATGTTACACAACTGAGATCACGTGTGCATAAAAAGCATATAAAAGATAAGATGCTGCGATTAAATAGAAGTTTTACACAGTGTCGTGGCCACTAAATCGGACCCCCCCCCCCGCCCCCAATCTCCTATTATATCTTTACCAGTTTTTTTTTTTTTTTTTTCAAGGAACTTGTTTTCAACACTTTGCTTGCTTATTAACAAACAATCACGTCGGAATGTTTTTTGGGTTTTTTTTTTTAAATTTTTTTATAATTGAAATTTTAAAAATAATGTTAAATAGTTTAATTATCAATTATTAACCAAATATAATCATATTATAACGTAATAAACAAAATTTCAAATTGTTTTTTATAAATGGAAATTTTTCTTTACAATATTTAAACATTAGAGAATCCATTTTTATATAGCTTAACAAATTGAGCATAGTAACGATCTATAAACTACAGAATATTGTTGAAATCGTCAAAAATATGTCGGGGATTTTTTTTTTAAACATTGGTCAAATTTTCAGATTGGGTAGCCATGACACACAAGGAGTTTTCTATTTAACTGAGTGCTGCTGCTATATATATATATATATATATATATATATATATATATAAACACTATAAAGAACCTTACAGAGATCGACTAACAATTTGACGCTGACATGCTATACGTCTCATCAGAGGTTCAATAACATGATTATAAAAGCTCTACCCACATATTGAGCACTTTTCAAAAATGTTAATGTTTTAATTCATGTCATTAATACATTTCAACTTAATTAAATTATATCGTGTAATGAGAGAAATACGGAAAAAATTAAACACAAGAAAAGTAAAAACAAACACTAGTTCCATTCAGATCAGCCATCTTTTTTTTTTGTATCCTTTACTATATTTTGTATCCAAAACATTTCATAATATATTGTGTATTTTATCCTTATATATATATATATATATACATATATATATATATATATATATATATAGTGACCTTGGAAGGGTCACTAAGGAAAACGCGGGCAAGAAGAGGAGTTAGAAAATGTAAAATATATTGAAACAAGAAATAAAAAACCCAGCCTATATAAGGAGCAACCATCGTAATAAGTACTGCCAAGATAACAATATGAAAGTTTACAGATACACCGAGAGTCGTAACTCTCAGTTAATTTATACAGTTCGGAAGAGTTCATATCTTGTACATAGGGAAGTCCCCAAGCATCCCATCTCTCCCAAGCCTTTTTGCACTGCAAAAAGCTTGTCAATATCTTTTCCGCTTTGGGACAATAGTCAGCAGGTCGGTAAATTTCCTCTTTCTACCTGACTGTCACTGTTTCAGAGTTGGTTGGGGCAGATTGTACATCTTGAAAACCTGGACAGGTAATGTGTATTTAGAGTCGTCTGTGGAGTTTTTTATTATTAGTTTTGGTGGCGTTTATCATTGTCTAATACCTTACCTTGTATGATATATCCAATATCGTTAATATTTTACAATTTGATTTAAGGTCTGCATTTGTTTAGTAATATGATTCTTTAGTTTCTGAATGACATGCCAATTCCGTTGTGCAAGTTCAGTTAATTTGCTATTTTTTTGTTTATTCAAAAAACTGTAATGTTAGAAGCTGGTAGAGTCGAACCATCTTCATATTTGTCAATCCTACTTGCTGCTTCATTGGATATTGGTTTTTACTTTTCCATGAACGCTTCAACTGCTTTTTGTTTGCAACTCTATTTGTGATACTTTTATTTTCGGCTTTCTCTTTAATTCTTGCTTTGTTACTTCTCGACATTTTCATATTATATATGTTATTTATTTAGGGGCTTCCTTAATTTACTGTATGCAATTCATTTCATACGTCTTTGTTTACTTTTTAGAAATGACTTGATTTCAAAGGGATTTCATTTCTTTGACTTTCTTCAGTTTACATTTTTTCTGATTAAAAATGTTGGCTGATAAATTCCAAAGTGTAAAACTATTTATCCAATTCAAACCAAATAGATTTGGAGTTGTTTTTTTTTTTTTTATAGAACATACGCCTTCAATAGTCCCGTTTACTAGTAAATATACTTTCCTGATGAAATCAATTATATTTCCAGTCACTGTGTGTGCTGACTTTAGAGTTTTTTCTCAAATGTGGTTTAAGTTTTTACCACGTATGCGAATTAATAATTGACAGATCAGATCCAGTATTTAGCTGTAATTTCACGGTTTTGTTAAATATCTTGACAATTACGTATTTGCGTAAATTCTCGTCAGACTTTTTGGTAGATTTTGTTTGTCTAACTCTATTTAAACAATTTTTTATATTTTGACCATGGGACATTTTATGATCAAGTTTGACCACAATTTTGGCAATTTTTTTTTTTAAATGGGCAGAATATTCCCAATGCAGTTTGCCACATGAGTAACATGGTCTAGGGGAGTAATTGTTCTTGTTTTTGAAAAGTTTGTTCTTTTTTAACATATGGGTAGCCATTTTCATTTTTTTTTTTTTTTTAATGGAAATAATCCTTTGTTTTACTGAGACTGGACACATTCGTTTTTCTCTATTTTGGTCGTGTCATTTTAGGAAGTGTACTTTAGTTTTCTAAATTATGTCTGATTCCTCAATGTTTTTGGAGTCGCTTCTCATGCTTAAAATTCTTTTGTAATCCTCTGCAAGTTTCTATAAAGTGAGATTAGGTTAATTTTTGAGTTTTGCTAATACTCTCCATCTGGTTACAACATTTTTAGCAGACACCAGTCCTTGTGCAAAAATGAGATATTTGAAATCATCTGCTGATAATTCCTCTAGCTTGAAATCATTGTCGTGCTTGTTAACAACTGATGCGAACATTAAATAATCTTTGCCGTCCTACATAACCAAGTCGAAGCTAGACCATCTCTTATGAAAAAGAGATGTAATTAGACTGAAAAGTTCTGAGAGTAACTTAGCGGTTTCTGCGAACTGCAAATACAGTCTTTTTAGGTAGAATTTAATCTATAAATCTATTGTGTTTCGTAGTTCAAGTTTTCGTAAAAGCAGGTGGACATTTTGAATCAGGTCAGTCTATGCAATCGATGTTGGAAAGATCTACATATGCATTGATCAGAGACATAGTGAAACATCTCAATAGTGTTCCAAATCGTATTTTTCAAAAACGCTGTATCGCTGGTCAGTGTTAGATTTATTGGTTAAGCTTTGAGAAATAATTCTTGATTCTTTTGTACATGTTCTTCCATTTGGAGCTATTGTTGTTGCTGAATTAATCTTTTTCCCATTTTCTGCTAGTGTAGTATTTGTGGTTTCTGTAGTTTTTGTGGCTGTTCATACATAGTTAAAATTATATCTTTAAAGTCATCCATCTTGTAGATGCTCCTTTTTTTTCTTTGAGCCGTTTTTTTTTTTTTTTTTTCTTAAAAGAGTTTTATTTGAGCAAAATAAGCTTATCGTTTTTTATTCACTTTACTTATAAATGAAAACTCTTTACGTACAGACTTTAGGCACTTTTTTTTTTATGTCCGACAAAAATGACTTAAAAAAATGTTTTTTCTGTAATCTAATAGCTTTGGTGTGCAATTATTGGTTTAATTTTTCTTTTTTTTTTTTCCGTTAGTTGAAATTTTCATTGGTGGTCCTGTTTCCAATTTCAGTTATTGTGAGTCTTTCTTTTTGTGAATTCGAATTTTTGATAGCCAAAAATGTTGTAGACACTGGAGTATTTTGAATTCAGCTTTCTTGTAGATTCACAAATCCTCCTTTGTTAAATATAGGTAGTACTTAATTGAGCTTATATCTTTGGCCTCTCCTTGTTGTAAATCTTTCGTGCCTTGAATTCCAAATTAACTTTGCAACATCTTAATAAAGGATGATCTCTTCCGTTCTCTACAACCTCTTTCTTACAGGTGTTGCTAGTCTTTTTCTACTCTATTGTTATTTCCATGGAAGGTGCTCAACCAAGCTGCACTCTGATTCATTCTTGTAATTTACAGTAAGAACTCTTCTTCCTACCACAACTGCAAAGCACTTTCCTTTCTTCCTATATGTTCCTACCATCAAACGGAATCTCCATGAACAGTTTTATTTCCAAGAGCGTCTCCTCTGTGGAACACATTACCATAAAATTGCTTCCCTGAGGAATATAAAATGGTCCTTTTCAAATCTAATAATATTTATTATAAACATCTTTATGCCATTTATCTTTATTATTGAGTGGCTTTTAGCCCTGATAAGTGTCACATGACTTTTTAATAAATAAAATAAAAAAATAATCGGTGAAACTGGAGTAAAGCTAAGTACGATTAGTTCTCTTAAGTGATCATGTTTGTACATACTAGTGCTGAGATGATTAATCAGAATTGGAATCCAAAATAAAAAAAATCAGAACTTTTTGGGGTATTGGAATCAGCACCAAAATCGGAAAAAAAAAAAAAATAAATAAAAATTGTGCCCAATTTTTGATGCCAAAAACGATTCCTTTAATCACCTTTTTTTATTTGATTTTGTTTCAATCAAAATTTTCCACTAAAATAATATATATTGATTTTACATTATCAGTAAAGCTAAAATCTGTAGATGATCCTCCAACACACAAGCGTATTTTTATGTTTGAGAAAATATTTGCATATTTAACTTGTGTTTTTATGGTAATTGGGAAAGAATAACTCTACAGTTAAATATTTAGATATTTATAAAGAATCAGAATCAGGAATTTAGTATGAAATTTGGAAAAATATTTAAATCGTCCCATCACTAGTACATACAGCAATTGGTTCTTTTAAGCCTATCATATATATATATATATATATATATATAGGAAATTTATTACTGTGAGTCCAGAATGAGTTTACAAATTGTTTCAACTAGAGTCCATCTATGAATTCTGATGATGCTAGTTGGATTTTTCCTCTCTTTGAGGATTTTCCTCTCGTTGAAACAATTTGTAAACTCATTCTGGACTCACAGTAATAAATTTCCTATATACTGCTCTGACTACACATTGAGCACTTTAGTCCGGTTTTTTTTTTTTTCACCACTGGTAAATATATATATATATATATATATATATATTTTTTTTTTTTTTTTTTAGGAAAAGTAAACATTTAAAACTCATGTTTTATGATAAATCTTTGAAAACGTTTTATTTTCACTTTAATTATTTCTTTGCAAGAAATATTATTTCTCCTGATAAAGTCTGTCCCCATTTTACTTTTAAACGCTTTCTTTCGATTTGCATTCCTATAACAGCCTTGAATGTTGTGTGTTTCCGATATTGTCTATAGCAAACTAGAAAAGTTGTTCTGAAAGTAAAACTGTATACTTTTTTTTTCTTTTTTTAACTCAAAAAGTGGAAGAGCTGCAAAGACGGGCTTGGTACCATTAAAACAACCAACCTTTTTATGCGCCAGGATTTATTTTTCTACATAGTCACTACCATTCACAATGCACTTTGGCCAGGGATTCAATGACACATCTCTGTTCTGACATGTCCCATCATGATAACTAGAGAAAATGAAAAAAAAAAAAAAATATATATATATATATATATATATAAGCCAAAAAATTAAAATCGTAAAAGGAAATAACTCATATTTTTTTTATTAAAGAATCTAAAAAGATTTTTTTTGTCTGTATAAATTAAAAAAATATGCAAAGAAATAAAATGTCTTCACTGAATTTAGGATAACTCTGGGTAAGTTCAGCAAATTTAATAAATAAAATAAACTTTGTGTCTTTATTGTTTTTTGTCATCAATAACTTTCTTTCTACAAAATCAATATTTCATTTGAAATAGTAAGTTCTTTTGGTGGATTGTTGCAGTATGTTGTTAACAGCAATAAAATGTAATCAAATTCAATACTTTAACCAGGTCAGAATTATTTTCATATCAACATCATTTTTAACAAATGATGTAATTCTGTAGTCATCAATATAGAGTTACTTCCCTTTGTTTGAAACAAATATTTTTGAAGTTAAAAAAAAAAATAATAATTTCCATTTTACTAAGATCTGTTCATTTTTTTCATACAAGGATTTGGAACACTAAAGCCAATGCAACTTTGAGGAATTGTAAAAAAAAAAGAAAGATGTGAATACATTTTTTAAACAAAAAATGAAAACATTGCAAAAGAGGAATTTTTATTAAAGAAAATTGCAATGCAATTACTTCATTTTGTTTTTTACTACTTTTTTTTACGATTATTTCTTATAAAAAATTAAGGTTTTTGAAAATATGATCTTTAATATTACAAAAAAAAAGATAAAAATGTGATAATTGTAGAGGAATAGTAATTTTTATTAAACAAAACATATTTAAAAATAAAAAAGGATGAAAACATTTTAAAAAGGAAGCTGCAACGATTTTTTTAATATAACAAAATTTATAACATTAATAACAACAAAAAAAATGTAATCTTTAATATTACAAAACTCGTGTAAGAATGTTATTTCTTTTTAAATAACATGTTTTGTTGAATAAAAATAACAATTCCTCTGTAATTGTTATATTTTCCTTTTTTGTAATGTTAAAGATTTTATTTTTAAAAACCTTAACATTTTTTAATTAAGAAAAAACACAGTGAAAAAAGTAGTCAAGAATTACGTCAAGAGTGTGAATTTCATATAGAAATGTTGATTTAATTTGAATAAAATAAAATATGCATCAAGTGCACTTGAAAGCCAAATCAAAATGTAATATTAGTAAAATAAAAAAATATTTTACTTGTTTGAAATTTATAACATATTTCGGAGCTATACTCCATCATCAGTATGTTGTTTTCTTTTTTTTTTTTCCTTTTATTCTTCCTTGCCATGTTGTAAAGTTGGAGAAAGAAAAGTCTATTTGTAAAGAGCCGTGCGTTGTATCTCAACGATTGTATTTTGAAATGTTGGAACTGTGTAGTCAAGAATTAGTTACAGATACTTTTTCTTTTAAACCATAACATTTATTTTTTTAATAAAAAAAAAAAGTAGTCGCATTGTAGTTTCTTTAATAAAAATTTGTTGTCATTTGCAATGTTTTCATTTTTTTGTTTAAAAAAGGTAATTGTATCTTTTATTTCCTTGCAATTCTTTGAAGTTGTGTTGGTTTTAGCATTCTAAATTCTCGTACAAAAAAAAAAAAAAAAATGAACGAATCTCCTAATAAAATGGCATTATCTCCCTTGGCACGATGACGAATTCTGAAAGAGTGTCTAAAAATCGACATAGTTTAAAAAATAGCCGAAATTGAAACACTATCAGGCAGCACCAAATAGGTATAACTAGTTGTAGTATAATGAAATGAGTGTATCATTATTGGTGAAACAAAGAAATTCACATTTACATGTGATGGAAATCACAGAATGAAATGTGCAAGAATTATCAAAATTGTTGTTTCTCTGAGATTTGTACTTATTGTTTTTTGGGTTTTTTTTAACTAATGAAATTTTGTCCAGCAAGGTTCTTTTCAAATATAATAACAACAAATACTTGTCAAACTCTTCTCTTAAGTAATCAAATTTTGTCCATTCCATCCATCATTTTCCATCCTCTTATAGTACCGTTTCATTCCAGCTATTTTCTTAACGCTTATCCTCAAATGGTTTTTAGACTTGGTAAGTGGTGACTCATTAGCAGGGCTATGACAGCAGCATATTCTTTTCAATGTTTTAACTAGTGGTGGGACGATTAATCGGAATCGTTAATCGTAAGAATCGTGTATTATGGGAGGTATCGGAATCGGAATCGCATCGTTAAAAAATACCTTAATTTTCCGATTCCTTCATTACGATTCTTTTAGTCTGATGTTGAAAAAAAGAAAAAAATTTCCTGATATTTCTAACCGCAAGAGAGAAATGTAGCATGTTATAAAAAGAAACCAAAGAAATTTATTATTAACAGGGCAATGCTTAGTGCCCCTCCCTTACAAGGTTCATTCATTCAGATCTATTGTAATCAAGACTACAAAAGAGTTAACTTGAAAAGAAGTATGCAGGGCTCTACATTGCGAGTAAAAATAAAAAAACGCTTATCTTTTTGGCGATTGTTTTTTTTTACTGACAAATCGTCTAATACTGAATGAAAATGCTTTTTCAACTTATATTTTCTTAAAATAAAACGAGCAAAGTCAAATTATTTAAACAGTAAACGGTTTAATAGAACAATGTACTTTTTTTCTTTTTTTAAAAGAAGGCTTTTGAAAGAAATATCTCTAAAATGAAATTGATCACGGTGTATTATTTCGCAAAGTTTTGACAGTTGTCGGTTTTTTTTGATGTTTCCAAAAAATCGACCCCATACCTATCTCTTCCAAACCTAAAGTTATTAAATAACCCCTTCGTTAATTCGAGGGTAATTAATTCAATTCAGTCAAGTTTTTATTTTTTAATTTCATTGAAATAAAATCCATTTTTAAAATTTTTTTCTCCAGAAAGATAAAACCCTGAATTTGATTATATTAAAAGCAGAATAATATAATCTTTTTTCTAGAATTTTAAATTGAAAATTAAAAGTGTTTTGCGCAGTTTTTTGCCGAACGAAAAAGAAATTAATATATATATTTTTAAAAGGTTTTGTAATCAATTAATTTTTATGTCTAAATAATATTTACGATTAATTAAATAATTTCATTTTAAAAAGTATTTATGAATAGAATTTTACTTAAGACTTATAGTTTAGCAATATTGAACCGCATCAACCATGTGTGAATTAAACACAGTCAACCAAAAAAAAATTCAAAAGAAAATGCATATTTGCATTTCATTATGTAAACTTTTATACATTGGTTTCAAAAATTAAATTCTATAAGTTTTTTTTGTTAACTACCGGTTGGTACAATTTACCGCCCCATCCCTTTATATTTTTTTCTTTTTGTCTTTTTTAGCGGATTTTTTTTTTTTTTTTTTTTTTTACACAGTGATCACCACTTATCAAGGCCCGGAAGCCACTCAGGGATAAGGGTTATTGCAAGTACATTACGTTAGTGTGGAGATTTGATGAAGTGTTTAATTAGGGGGGGCGGTTCATTAGGAATTTGTTAACATTGGACTTGAAGACATCCAAGTTGTAGTCCGGAGGGAAGCAGGCAGACGGAACAGAGTTCCACAGGCGTGCAGTTCTAAGAAAGAAGCTTTGTTCATGGAATCCGCGTTTTGATTTAGGCACAGATATAGAGTGGGGGAAATTTTTCACAGTGGATTCAGCTAGACGGGTGTTTTTCATGAAAGATTGGCGAGGGGGGACCAGGGATTGGAGTTCAGACGAGCACCTGCCATGAAAATAATGATAAAACAAGGATAGGCTCGCAACGTCTCTTCTGTGGGAGAGAGGTTGCAGGGTAGAGAAAAGAGCATCCCCCACTAAACCACAAAGACTATTTTGTACTCTGTCAAGGCATGATAGGCTGTTTTTGGCAGCTCCTGCCCAGATATGGCAACAGTATTCCATCCTTGGACATACTTGGCTTTTATATAGATAGAGAATTGCATCAGTAGTGAGATATCTTCTGGAGCGGTAGAAGGATCCCACCATCTTTCCAGCAACCTTGGCAACAGACTTGATGTACGTGTTCCATTTCAGATCAGGAGTAAAGGTCAAGCCCAGAAGCTTGTCAAAACACGGGGCCTCACCCAGACGAGAGCCATCCATCATAATTGATGTCAGCTGGGGATCAGAGCGTTGATGATGTAAGGATAGGAGTTTGGTTTTGGATACATTAAAGGTAACCAGCCACATCTTCCCCCACTGAACCAGGCGCTCAAGATCAGAGGAGAGAGAATCCGAGAGAACTTTGTCATTTACAGCCTTTGATGTGTTGCCGTAGATGGTCGTGTCATCAGCATAGATGTCAACGAATGATTTAAGTATGTGTTTAGGGAGGTCATTGATGTAGATCAGGAAGAGAGTTGGGCCGAGGATTGACCCCTGAGGGACTCCAGCATTTATATTGCAGGCCTCCAATTTTTGTCCATCTACCACTACTCTTATGAGCCTATCGGAGAGAAATGATTTAATAATTGAGAAAACATTTCCAGTTATACCGTAGCTGGAAATCTTGTGAAGTAGACCCTTATGCCATACCTTGTCAAAGGCCTTTGATATGTCAAGAGCAATTGCCCTAGAAAGGAAGCCTTTGTCAAGAGATTCACTAATCCTGTGGGATATAACCGTCAGCACATCTGCGGTAGATCTTGCAGAGCGGAAATCATATTGTGTGTCACTAAGAAGGTTATTCCTGCTGAGGTGGTTGACTATTTCTCTATTTAATATGGATTCCAGCAACTTACTCATAACACACAGGAGACTTATTGGTCTGTACTGAGAGGGAGAGGACTTATCACCTGAATTCTTAAATACAGGGCAAACTGATGAGGTCTTCCAGGAGGTCGGAAAGCACTTCTTAAGGTAGCGCTTAAATAGTTTCGTAAGTATGGGAGCAAGTTCTGGTTGAAGCTTTTTTAACACTATAATTGGGATGCCATCAGGGCCAGTTGCCTTACTAGAATCTAGGTTCTTGATTAGCTTGGCGACCTCATGCACGGATATTTGTATGTTACCTAGCTTGTTCTGTGTTGTAGGAGGAAATATGGGGAGTTGATTGCCTTTGTCGCATAGGGTAGAATTAGCTGCAAAGTTCTTTGCAAATAGTTTGGCCCTGTCTGACGCTGACTAGATGACCTTTGGTCCATTGATAATGGTTGGGATAGAACGCACAACGCCAAAGTCCAAAAAAAGTCTTCCATGGAAACTTTTTGAAGTTGATGAAGATGATGAGTTGAAAGCCATTTGCAAAGTCTGTCAAATTAAAATATCGCGAGGAATAAAACCATCTAACATGACCACAACCAACATGTTAAAACATTTAACTATGATGCATCCAAATAAATTGGAGGAGCAAAATAAAAAAGAAAAGGAACAAAAAATTACCAACTAGTCACTCAGAGCAGTTTTATTAGTGAGGGTCGAAATCGCAGTGTCTTCTTTTTTTTTTTTGCCTACATCACCATCTAGGTGTCACCAATTTTTTTTAACCCTCCTTAACTTCAAAGAGTAAATACAATATATACAACTAAAAAAATAATTTTTAAAAATGCTGATTCTATTCATGAAAAATTCTTTTAACTAGAAATTAAAACTTAGGTAAAGATAGCTGACTGAAAGCAACAGGAGCACTGGTTAACTACTGAACCACGTGGAAAGGTGTGGGGGGGGGAAGGAAATTAAATGATGATAATAAATTATGATAACCGTCTTTGAAAGGCACTAAACTCCTAAAATTTACTTCTTTAAAATTTTAGGCGGCACTCCCCGGCGATTTTAAAGCACTCTCTCTCTCAAAAAAAAAAAAAAAAAGATTTAACTTTTAAGTTTTGGAAAGATATATTCATTATAACCGAATTCTTGTATGAAGACTGGATCTACTTTATTGGACGTTAATTTGTGAGATAAGTAATTTTTCAATGTTTAATATATTTTTAAAGTTTCAATTATCAATTAAATTTTTTTAATTGCGTTTATTTTTCAATTTATTTTAAAAAAACAGGGTTTTAAATGAATTTTTCAAGGTAACAAGCTTCGAAAGAAGTCTAATAAAAAAAAATCACTTAATTTTTAATTTCGACAACCCTGAGAATTTAATTATTAAAAAAATATTGAAATGTGACATTTTTTTATTTAACATTTCTATTAGTTCAATTTATTTTCTTTCAATAATTCATTTCACTCAACAAACTTCACCATTTTTTTTTTTATCGTTTTCTGTAATTTTGGTAATAATGTTTGCTCAATTTTATCTAGTATTTCATTTGTTTTTTATAGTGGTATCGTTTTTATATGTGTTCCTTTGATATACCCTATTTCAAAATTAGTTTGGCTAAACTTATTCTTCACGTTAGAAACAACGTGTAAAAGCAATGAAAAAGTAAGAAAAAATAATAGGTGTTAACTACTCCTTGTGAATTATGGAGGTCTGAAGAACTGCCGTCACAAATACAACTATCAATAGCCAAACAAAAAATCGTTTTTGAAATTCCTTTAATTGTAACTTTTCGCTATACCTACCTTTTTGGTATAAAACACAAAAACTTTCGATTAATGGTATTTCTCATATATGGTCGTTAACTTTGGAAAGGTTATTTTGTATCTACGGCGCCATGTAACTTGTTATATTTTTTTTTTTCATTACGCACGTTCATTTATAAATTATTTAATTAAATATTTATCTTTTTTATATTTAATTAGTATATATTTTCTTTCTCTTCCGCTATATTTTTTTATTTAATTCATTAAATCTGTTAATTATGAGGACCAAAATAATGAATCGTGTGTATTTATTTTCTAATTTTCTTGTTTTTTGTTCTGTTATATAAATTCTATTTTATTTGTTTTTTTTTTTGTGAAGGATAAATTCTATTTTATTTGAGTTTTTTTTCTGTATTCCAATTAAGTAAAATAAATTTTCTCAAATAAATTTTGCTAATTTTTCCGTTTAGTTTACTATATAATAATTTTATTTAAACCAAAACACGACGGTGTACTGGTGTAAACATAAAATATCTCTTCCAAAGTTAGGGAACATATTTGGGAACTACCGACCATAAGTATAAAACTACCTGGTATATTTCAAAACAATAATTCCCTAGGAATCGGAATCGGAATCGTACTTGGTATCGGAATCGTTAATCAATATTTTCCTGGAATCGGAATCGGAATTGGAATCGTATAAAAATTAGGAATCGTCCCAACACTAGTTTTAACTCTCCAATATATATCCGACACAGTTAATCAACTGAGAACCACATCACTCTATATAAAAGCATATAAGATATTAACGGATACATACTCGAGAGTCAAAATAATGAAAAGAATATGCTGTTGTCCTATCCTAGCCCTACTCATTAGTATAAAAAAGAAATCATTTGTTAAAAATATTCTCAATTTAGGCTTTGAAGTCTCCCTTCATTATGAATCCCTATCTGCATGATTGTCGATCCTCTTCTAGGTATCATCTTGATAAATTTCACAAACTAACAAGATGTCTGAAGATGTCAAGTCAGAATTATTATTTTTATTATTTTAAAATCTGAATCCTTAATTTTATACTTTTTTTCAGAGGTGGGGTATATATATATATATCTTAATTTCTAAATCTCTGCATTGTAAAAAAAAAAACAATACACAAGTGGGTTTAATTTTAAAGAACGTTGTCCTACTTTTTGTTGCCACAAATTTACAATGTGTCTTTTTCTTTCTCTGTCTCTAGGAAGCCACTTATGAAAGATTAAAGAACAAAACTTATGTGGATGAGGAATCAGAGGCTCTCTGCAAAACCGTCACTGAGTAAGTGTTATCCTCTTTCAAACATGTACTAGATTTTACAATCTGTGACTCCTTCGGTCACCAGCACTACTACTAAAGAATTTTTCTTTTTTTTTTTCAAAGCAGTTAACTTTAAGATAAATCAGAAAAATATTTTTATTATACAAATATGTAGATTATTTCTTATTTCTAAGATTAATTTTTGTCATTTATAATTTAAATACAATTTTGGACATATGACCCCCCCCCCGCATACATGGCATAATCTAGAGGTTCAATTTGCAAAAACTCTAACGCATGAAATTAGACTGTATTTCGACAATAACATGTCAAATGTTGTCTTCCAAATTGTCTATTATGTCTGGTTTATCAGCATAGACATAGAACTTTACATATCCTCAAAGAAAATAATCTAATTCGATTAAATCACACAAACGAGGCGACCAGTTGACAGGTCCATTTCCTAAAATTATTTGTTCATCGAATGTAAATTATTTTTTCATCAAAGGTAAATAAAATAAATTTGCGCAATTTGCAAACGCTGCTCTGGTGTCAGTGTCAAACCAAACTGAACTAAAAATAATTGATAGTTGCCAAATCTGC
Source organism: Euprymna scolopes (assembly GCF_053919585.1). Taxonomy (NCBI): domain Eukaryota; kingdom Metazoa; phylum Mollusca; class Cephalopoda; order Sepiida; family Sepiolidae; genus Euprymna; species Euprymna scolopes. The sequence goes on along the minus strand of NC_136495.1, from coordinate 54,510,706 downwards.
AATTAAAGAAAATTGTTGTCAGTTTAAAGTTGGCCACCTCTAAAAAAAAAAAAACACCCTTTGTTTGTTCCACTTTGATTTCATTCAAAAATTCATAATTGCTAATATATCTGTAAAGGAAATTTTCTTGCATAACTAAAAATAAGTCTTGTCTTATAACTACATTATTATGTACTATTCATGACATTCACTTTTTTTTTTTTACACTCATGTTCACCCCTTACAAAGCATATCGCCACTTGGACATGAGGAGCTACTATTTGGGGCCATGTCTAGGAAAGATTAACAAGATATTTGTTTATGTTACATTTAAACTTCTGCATATCAGTACAGCCAGGGCAGCAGGAAGGGAATTCCAAAGTCTAGCTGTTCAAAGGAAGAAACTATTAGAATAGAAAGCTTTCTGGCATTTAGGGACAACAACAGTGAAGGGTTGAGATCTTATTGCTAAACGGGCTTGTTGGGGGAGTATGAGTGAAACGAGTTCATCAGAACACATTTCATTAAAATATTTGTAAAACAGGCACAGTGATGCAACATTACAGCGATGGGACAGGGGCTAGAGCTTAGTTGATAAAGCGGGACCGATTAGATTGACATCTCTTTTTTGGACTTTATCTGAGAGGGAGAGACTATTGGTAGATGCACCAGCCCAGATGTGGCAACAATACTCCATGCATGGGCGAATGGTGGCCTTTTAAAGGTATAGGATACTCTCAGGCGTAAGTAGTCTTCTAGCTCAATAGAGGGAACCCACCTTCTTGGGATGGGTTAAACCGTTCCCAATAAGTTCACTCCATTCTGCATCAAGACAGCCCACCCATATCAATCAACAGCCAAGTTCTCAGCATACTTCAGCCATTCCTGGTTCCAGCAACAAACACAAAAAATGCAGGAGCCAGCTAGCAATTCCATATTCATCTTGACTGTTTTAATTTGTGTCGTCACTTGGCTGGCTTTGCACTTCCTTCACTTCAGCCAGCAAGTGTGATTGGGCCATCAACTTTCAAATGAATTCCTCCTTAGGATGTTGAAGAATATAACCAAATCAGTGAAGTCTCCTTTTTAGAAGAGTTTCTGTGATGTCAGTGTTGCATCTCGCATAAATGATGTTTAAGATTTGATTGGAAAGATTACATCAAATACTCTGCTGTGTTTGGCATTCAGAAAAATATCCCTCAAAACAAGAGCATTGCAATCTTTCCCCTCTTTTATGAAACCGGTCATTGTTTTATATGCAACAACTATCGCAGAGTTAAATTTGATTGATATTGTATCAAAAATCTCTTTTCCTACAGCATTTTCAAAGACAAAAAGACTTTTGTACTTTATCTAACCAATTTGGATTATGGCAAGATCAGAATTGCACTGATCAGATGTTTTCACTTAGACAACTTCTAGAACAGTACTAGTCTTATCAGCAGGTGGCTGTTGTGTGTTTTATTGATTTCGCTGCAACATTCAATTCTGTTGACCATGAAAATCTTTGGAAGTTAATGAGGTCTGACAGATTTTCATTAAACTTGATTTACTGAAGACTTGTTATTCACACACCCAAACAAAGAACCATTGTTATGGAGAGAAATCTGAATTATTCAATGTTCAAACTGGTGTCTTCTAAGGTTCATCCTTTCCTTTGTTTAATTCATCTACATTATCAATAGGATCCTTGACCAGAGCATGATGGCTTTGTTGGTGTGCTAATTAGACAATGATTCTTCCATTACCAACTATGTAAATGATGTTATCATCCTTGATGAAACATACTCAGGTATCCAGCAAGCATTAAATAATGTCAACACCAACCAATGTTTCTAAATCCAAGTTTTTGTCAACCAACCACATGGCAAAGTAAAGATCAGATTCTAATCCACACTGATTGCCTTTACATAGCCTTCTGCTGTTAAGAGTAGATTATGGTGTCGACAAAATATAAAACTAAAAAATTTTGCAGATATAGCAAACACTAATATACGCATTACTGCTGTATGGCTGCAAAACTGTGCAAAGAAAATCTTCACACACTCAAATTCGTCAACGTGTATTAGCCTTATGAATAGTATCATCATGCAGTCCGTCTTGACGATGACTAGTCAGGGCCTCAGTGCTTCATCCTTCGGTGTTGGCGTAGTCCTCTTTCTGTGTGAAACGTCCGGTCACAAGCACCGCATATGTGAGTGCCAGGGTTGTATCGTCGATAGTGTCTCAGCTCTAAGGCTTCTCCAATCTTTCTCTCTATTTCTTCCTTCCCTTTGTGGCGACTGTTTCTTTGGCTTGTTCCTTCCAACTCTCAACATTGATGTTCGTCGCCTTCAGGTGCCGCTTTGTTACATCTTTGTAGCGAAGCGTCTGACCTCCTACCTTATGAATAATATAACAGTAAAGCAATCTATTATTTTGTTTTTAATTTTCATGTGTTTACGGTGTGTACTCGTACAAACACATTATAACAAAATAACTGAAAAGGGAGCGTTACTCTTTCTCTAAATGCTCACAGAAACATTAAAAACTATTAGACAATAGTTGAATCAATATAGAGGGAGTGACAAAAATATATAGATTGCTAAGAAAAAAATTATTTGTTTGCTCAGTTAATTATAACTTACAGCTAATTAGTACAATTATATAGATTTTTTTTTTTTTAAATAGCACAATCCTGGAATTGATATATATTTTAGCATGTAGTTTGTGTTATTAAAATGTATATGAAAAAATCCTTAAGGAAATGTTAATTGACTCGCATTTAGTATAAGAATAGATTCATTACAATGGATAATGGATAGATAATAACAAATCAGTGTTTCCCCCACCAACATCACGCACACATGCATACATTGCTATCACAGATATAAACTACATTGATAATATCCTGTTGTCTTTGATCCATTAATTTGCTGTGCAGATTAATCTGCTGAAACAAGGATCATAATGGCTTGTAGAATATCAGTTTGTGTAAAGGAAATATTGAAACGGTTCATCATTTCAAGTTCAGTCATAATACCTACCGGTCATAGTGTTTGAGATTGATGCCTGAATAAATCTTGTGTAGGTTCAAAAAAATTGACGCTAACTCAAATGTTGCATCTGCTAAGCTCTTGTGTGATAAATTCTGAGAGATTCAGTCAGATGGTGTACACAAGATGATGTATTTGATTGACAATGTCTTCATTATATCAAGCACATAAGACGGACTTAGCACATAATCAATTCCAAGGTTTTTCAGTTGGCTTAATTATCATCTATTGAAATAGATTTATTGAAGACATGCCGTAGGTTGTGTGTCTAGGATATGAATAAACAACAGCATTGACCTTGCATCAGGTTAAATTATGGTGACCAAGTGAGAACTGATCCAGAAAGAATCTCCTGGATGAATAATTTATGGAATTGGATGCTGGAAGAGGAACTGCTCAAAATGACCATGCAAGATGAAATTCCAGGATGTGTTTCCTTTAAAAAAAAAAAAAAAAACCCAAACGGTCCTTCAAGAACATTGATATGTTTCAATTTTTATTTTAAATGCAAGGTTTAAAAATTTCTTTTAACCATTGAATAAAAAAATAAATTTCTTGTTTTTTAATTATTTCTAACAAAATTATAAATATTCGTTTTCTATTTTGATTCATTTTTATTTTAATCTTGTAATTAAAAAATTATTTATTTTCAGGTTGAAACACAAATACAAATCTATTGACAATGTCACTAATCTTGGCTACATTGTCAGTCCGATTTGCAGTTACAGTCATGAACCGATGTCGATTAAACTCTCTATACACACCAAGAACGAGGCTGAGGCTCTCAAATTTACCTGTGATAGTAAGTAATTTCCTTTTCTCATTTTTAATTTAAAACTTTTTGATGGTGCGGACATTTGTTTGTGGAATGAATCAAACTTTTGCCTCAAGATTTTCTAATCTGCATGAAGTCCGCAAGTAGTTATTTATTATACCTGCAAGTTGCAGTTTTTACTTCCGGCACATAGAACAATAATATCCAGCAGATGTATACAAAGTCAGGGAAGGTTTGTCTGAGAACATACAAAGAAATGACAATTGTTTCTGCACAACTAAACTCCACTCTATGCCTGACTTGTCCACAATATTTCAGTCATGAATATCTGATAGTCTTTGTTTTACGTTTCTAAATTTGTTTTATCATTGTTAAGTGGTATGCGGAGGACACTTTGGTGATCCTCTCATCAGTAGGAGTTGTGATCCTGGGTTTCACACTCACCAGATTTTAAGTCCCCAGATTTTAGACTGTTGAATTATTTTATTATTTATTAAGACAATACTTTAACTACTCTAAAACCAGAAAGAGCCATCATAGTCCAAATGAGGACAGTGCTGAGAGATGAGTGTGTCAAAGTTATTGACAAGTTTTGCACATCAGGCGTGCTTACTGAACAGCAATAAAACAAAGACTGTTGGACATTCATGACTGAATCTTGGTGGACAAGTCAGACATAGACTGTAGTTTATTTGTACCAAATATGGTTAAATTGCGGAAGGGATTATGAATTTTATTAACAACTAGCAAGGAGACTCGACATTGCCTGAAATTGAATGAGGATCACCAAATGTTTCACACTTCCAATACTTTTATTATCATCGAAATCAGTGAAATTGTCCATTTTTCAATCAAATCGATTGATTGGCTGCTTTAATCGGGGACCTGTCACAGTGCACTAGGAGGAAACTTCATGTACCTCCCTATAGTGACTTAGTCCACAATATATTGTAGTCTACATTGCACTGTGGAGAACTTGTTGATTTTTCAAAATTATTTTTGTATAATGATTTGAATTAAATTTTAAATAAAATGCAAAAGTCAAGTATCATGGTTCAGTTTTGCTAAACAGAAACATTTATCTTGAATGCATTTTATCAAAGAACCTAGTGTTGAGTTTATATGCAGAGTTCTTCTGTTTATGTGCTGTTAAAACTTCTCAAATGTTAGGCTGTATAAGGGTGTTAATTTTGGTCAAAATCAGACTGCTCTGTCCTTAATTAGATTTTTTCAATTATCGATTTTCGATACTTATTGGAGTGTTTCTGATATAAAACCTATAAGAACACTCTCAGATACAAAGTACATTAGTGTGAAATCAAAAAAAAATAATCCCAAATATTTCGAAGTCCATAGGGAACGAACTTAGACACAAAATCCATTCTATGTATAAGTAGAGATTATCCCTTTAAATAAGCAAGTTGTGCCCAACTTACACCATTAACAATTACTACATTACAACCTTACATTCATTAACCCTTATTCCTGAGTGGCCTTTGGGCCTTGATAAGTGGTAACTCCCTTGGTAAAAAAAAAAAGATGTGGCGGGGGGGGGTCACCTTATACTCTGTTGATATGCCTGAGTGCAAAATATTTTATAGGTGCTTGCTTTTATTTTATTTTTTTTTTTTTTTAATCTAATTTTTTTCTTCTTCCATTCTATTCACTGTCATTCTGCTATCCATTGAGATTGAAGCAAAATAACCATCTTTCTTATGTACTTATGCCATGATCAGCAGAATCACCATGAATTTCTCCATCCATCATATATGACCCACCTTTGGTTTAGTCGTCCAATCGTCTGGTTCTCAAATGCCTCCATCTTGAATTTTATCCTTTGCAATCGTGGCATTTTTTTGTGCACAGTACATGTCTGCAACATTTTCTCTCATCTTGTTTGTGATTGATATAACACCAGAACAGTGGCCAAATATCACCATACGGGTTGCGCACATCTTCTAGATTTATGATCCTTTCATTGTGTTTTGAAATGTCCAGTTAAATACAAATATGTTGCAACTGTGTTTCGGCAAAGTCATCAAGTTAAATGCATTTTGAAGATCATTTGCATACAAAAAACCTGACAAGAACCTGTACATATTTTTGGCACAACAGTTTGTATGATCACTACTGCCATTTGAGTTCAACAACTTTGATTTGAGTGGTGCTGTTGCCAATGAGATAAATACTGCAGTTGTTGATGATTATTAGAGTGTAGATATTTGAAACCAGTCATTCTGGGAATAAGTGAAATAACTGATAAAGACAGGTGACGTTTTCATTTCATTTTGAATGTGTTTAATATTTTAATTAGTTGAATTGCTGGAAAAAATTTAGACATTTTTTTTTTTTTTTTTCAAGTGCATAGACACACACATAATATGTGCACATGTAACACGCACACACACACACACACACACACACACACACGCACACGCACACACACCAGAAACAAATGGGTGATTTTAGGAAGAAATATGGCATGGAAATAGGATTTATTCTTTTTCTTAAATTTTTCTTTTTCATCCTAAGTTTTAAATATAACATAAAGAAAAATTTACCTGAGGTAAGTCTACACACTTGTTTCCTATAAAAGGTATCAGAATTTGTTTCTTATTTAGGTCAACATGAAGCAAGGGGGGGGTATTTCTTTCAGTTCCTATTTTTGTTGAAGTGGATAGTTCTTGTATATATGATTCTTGTGTTCTCTCTCCCTCCCTCTCTCTCTCTCTCTATCCCTCTCTGCCCATCCCCTTGCCCCATCTTCACTGCACTTAGGTTGGCCAGCTGACTTGTCATGCTTGGCTCACTCAAATGACTCTTCTAAATGCTTTGAGTTTCCTGTTATCTGGGCCCAAAAAATCAAAGGTTAAAAATCTGGGCTAGGAAAATTTTTTTTTTTTTTAAATGACCGAATGAGCCATTCACAATTTCTAGTTTCTTTCTACTACTATTGCTTGGAGAGGAATTTTTTTCATATAGGATAATGGGTTTTTGTTTTTCATATAAAGCCCTTTTTCTTGTCATGTAAGGGGAACTTTTACATTTTATGTGAATGAATATTTACTTTGCCTATAGCTAATTACTGAAATGTCATGGAGGATCATGAAGTTTTATCCATTTTGGATATATTGCAGAAGAGAGTTTCTAACTTAATAGGTCACACACTATCTACCAATGTTTCATTGTTGCAATGTTGTGTCTTTGTGCTTGTTTTGCAAGCACTTCCATAGAATGTGCTAAACGAAATTATGACATTTGTTTACTCTCGTAAATACCCAACCTAACTAGCAACAAAATCTTATTCCTTATGAGGTTAGACTTCTTCATATGCTATCTCCACAATCTTTTCTTATTTGCATCTTGATTCGTCAATCCCAACTGCCCATGTCTTGAACCACCAATTGTTTCCTATTCCATAAGATTTATTGATTTGTTGTGAATCACCTATCTTTGTTAAAACTAATTTTTTCGGATTTTCTGAAGACATTCTTTGAATTACATAACCAAACCAATTTAATCTTCTACCTCGGATAACTTCCACTCTATTAATCACGTTCTATTGATAAATTTGTTCTTGCAATCATAGATTTGTTAGTTTGTTTCACACATGCTATGGAATTAGAATCCCAGAACTCATGCTTTTGGATGCTTACAGATCTGATTCGATTGGATACATACAATATACAACTGGCCTCTGAACTTACTTTTTATATGCTTCTAACACAACACCCATCATCAAGTTGAAACAATCTCATGCAGTTTTAATCTTGAGTCACCACCCATTTATAGTCTACAGAACTATGTAGGACATCTTCAAGATATTTTAAATTGAAAACATTCTATCGCTCTCCAGATAAGTCAATCTCAATTTGAGGGCCCTGAAGTTATTTAATTAAAAAAATAAATAAATAAAAATAACTTTTTTATTTTTACTAAACCTGATACTTAATCACCATCATAGTTGATTTCTACCATTCTATAGGTGTCACGTGACAAATTTAAACTTGTCAATCAATGACCGAAAGAGTCCCTCAGATGTGTACACAGTATAATGATGTATGGAAGTGTAACCTGGTCTACTTGAAGATATATTTTGCATGGAGAGAAATGATATGAGGATGATATAACGCATGTGTAATTTGAGTTTTAAAGACAAGCTTGGTTCTGATGACCTCAGAGGAAGATAGATGTGTACAGAACAGGAGACTATGATGGTATGATCAAAACGTAGATTCCATGAACAAAGCTTCTTTCTTAGAAGTGCACGCCTGTGGAACTCTCTTCCATTTGCCTGTTTCCCACCTGACTACAACTTGGATGTCTTCAAGTCCAACATAAACAAATTCCTGATGAATCGCCCCCCCCCTCCTTAAGTAAGACACTTTATCAAATCTCCAATACTAACAATTACTACGATACTATCCCATTGTTTACCCTAACCCTTATCCCCGAGTGGCTTCTGGGCCTTGATAAGTGGTGACCTCCATGTAAAAAAAAAAAAAAAAATGATCACGTTGAAAGAATGGATGAGAATGTTCTTCGATTAGTAGTAGTAAGGTCAGTTCACAAGAGAAGCCAGAGGTAAACATGGAAGTGATAAGGATGGGTTTGAGAGAGAAAAAAAAGGATACATAAAGGCTTGGCCAGAGACAGCTTAATTTATTTCTAAAAGTTGCCCAACACATGCCAGCATGTAAAACAGACTAAATTAGTTCTGATGAAGATAGGTGAGTAAATCTCATAGGAAGTGGAAACAGAATTGGAACTCTGTAATGGGCAAAACCGATAAAGAATTTGCTTCAAGTGAGATGCAGTCAGGCTGATTTGAATTGGTGATCCAAAGGGTTAGAAATGATTTGCCATTTATAACTTCATATATGATGGATGAGTCACCTTTCCTCAGGTAAATATCTCAGAACATATGGTTATAAAGCTACTGAAGTTTTAAAACTTGAAAACCAACTAACAAACCAAATTGATTAAGGAAAAAAGAAAAAAAAACTGATAAAAGAGAGAGAGAGAGAGAGAGAGAGAGAGAGAGAGAGAGAGAGAGAGAGAGAGAGAGAGAAAAGATTGTGTTGTGGGGGAAGAAGGGGTCCATGTTTTTGTATTAATGGGGGGGAAAAAAACTATTTATTCCCTTCTATCCCATCTCTTCATAAGCAATTTTTCTCTTTGGACATAGAATGAATTTGACAATACTTCTTTCAACTCCATCCTCTCTCTCTCAAACACACACATCCCTCTTCAGCCCCACCCACCTTCTCTTTGGTTTTTAATGGTTCCTTGTAGATTTCTCAATTACTCTACCCATCAGTTGGGAGGAAGAGAAAGGCTCTGATCCTGACCAAAAAACAGGGACAAGAAGATGGGATGTGGTAGGTGTTGCTGCCTGTTTCTTTTTCATCTTTTAGATGAAAAAAGAAGAATGTGAAACTTTTCTTCCATCAATTATTCTAATCTGATTAACTTGCAGCATTTGTTCTCTTTACAATTCCATCTACAAATTCTTGTGAAAGAACGAAATTCTTTAAACTTTTTATCTTGAGATTCTTTAATTTCTTACGAGGTGCCTTTAACAAGTTTCCAGACATTTTTTTCGTATGGGCACTTTTATTCATAGTACACACATGAAACTCTAGTCCCTTTCGAAGTAATCTCCTCCAGCTGTAATACACTTGTTGTACCATTCCAACAACTTCTGGAAGGTCCCATGGAAGTACTCTTGTGTGAGCGCGTCAGTGACCCTCGTCACAGCCTCTTTCATCTTCTCAATTGTCTCCCAACAACAGCCTCTAAGGTTTTCCTTGAACTTGGGGAATAACCAAAAATCATAGGGAGCAGGGTCTGGACACTAGGGAAGGTGAAGAACTGTCTTGATGCCCATCTTGTCAAATAGTCTGACAAGAATGGAGAACTCTCGGAACAAATTTCGCACAAATCTTCCACATTTTAGTTCCTTGCAAATAATTGTGTGTACAGTTCCCACACTGACATCAAACTATGCACTTATTGTCTTTAAGACACATTATGGTCCTTATCCATGAAATTCTTTATTTAGCTAGTCAACTCTAGTGTTCTGACTTCCTTACACCTTCCACACCTCATCATCCTTTACAGACTCCCTGCCTTCCTTGAATCTCTTATGCCACTCAAAAACTGATACTCAATTCATGCAAGATGGTTCAAAAGCAGTTTTTTTTATTTTTACAAAGGAGTCACCACTTATCAAGGCCTGGAGGCCACTCGAGGATAAGTGTTAATGAGAGTACGGCAGTCAATGGGATAATATCGTAGTAATCGTTAGTAGTAGAAATTTGGTAAATTGGATTACTTAAGGGGACGGTTCCTCAAGAACTTGTTGACAACCATATTGTAGTCAGCTAAAAAGCAGGGCAATGAAAGAGTTACTCTCAGGCGTGCAGCTCTAAGAAATAAGCTTTGTTCATGGAATCTATGTTTAGGTTTAGACACAAATAAAGAGTGGGGGAAATTATTGATAGTGATTTTAGCTATACGAATGTTTTTTGTGAAAGTTTGGCAAGGGGGAACCACAGAGTGGAGCTCAGACAAGCACTTGCCATGAAAATAACAATAAAGCAAAGACAAGCTTGCAACGTCTGTTTTGTGGGAAAGATTGCAGGGAAGAGAAAAGGGTATCCCCTACTAGGCTACAAAATCTATTTTGAACTCTATCAAGGCAAGATAAGCTGCTTCTAGCAACTCCTTCCGAGATGTGGCAACAGTACTCCATCCTAAGACAAATTTGACTCTTATACAGGTAGGGAATTACTGGAGTGGTAGAATGATCCCACTATTTTTCCAGTGACTTTGGTAACAGATTTGATGTACGTGTTCCATTTCAGATCAGGAGTAAAGGTTAGACCTAGAAGCTTGTCAAAACATGAAGCCTCCCCTAAACACGAGCCATTCATTTCAATTGATGCCAGGTGGGGATCAAAGCGTTGATGATGTAAAGATAGAAGCTCCGTTTTAGATGCATTAAAATTAACCAGCCATCCCTTTCCCCATTGCACCACATGCTGAAGATCAGAGGAGAGAGAATCAGAGAGAACTTTGTCATTTACAGTCTTTGAAGTGTTGCTATAGATGGTAGTGTTGTCAGCATAAATGTCTACAAATGATCTTAGGGTGTGATTTGGGAAATCAGGAAAAGAATTGGGCCCAGGATGGAACCCTGAAAGATTTCAGCATTAATATTGTGAGTTTCTGATTTCTGACCACCAACTGTTACTCTTATGATCAGAGAAGTAGTTTAATAATTGAAGCATTCCATACATTTCTGTGTTTTTTTTTTTCAAGTTTAAAACAGAATTTTATTACATATCGTTCTTTTAAAGTGTCCTTACATTCAGATTGTATTTTGGAAATTCACCAGCTGTGACAATCAGGCTTTAGTAGGGTGTGTTCTAATTTCTGCTGTCACTGTTCATTTGAACTTAAAATCATAAAAATTGGCCAGTCATCTCATAAGATGTATAGCAATAACATACTGAATTTTTTAAAAGTCTACAACAATTTTAAATGCCTGTACAAAAAAGTCTATAAACTTATTTAAGGTACCTCGTAATATGTATTTTGCCCCAAAACAAGTGGATGAACCCTATTAAAATTGCTATTTATAGGGTTTAGCAATAAAACTATTTAAATAAAAGAAAAATCCTTTCTACATTGAGATATGTAAAAATTAGGCAGTGGATTGTTGGATTAAGCCCCTATGCCTCCTCTCAATTTTGACTAATTAATGAATAAGCACTTATCAAGGTTAAAAGTCACTTGAGGATAAAGGATAATGAGACGAATTGGTTGTCAGTTTAATGACGAATAATATTATGAGAGATTTGAAAATAATGAATAGAATGAAGAAAATTTGATTACATATTTGGATGGCTTATAATAGGTATTTCTTGGAAAGAAACTCTCGTCATAGAGTTATGTAGGCATATTAACCCTTTGCAAATCAATATGTTATAGCCATCAAATGTTGTGAGCTTTCATCATGGGTGTATAATCTAATAGTATAACTGTATGCGCTTCATTGTCATTGAAAGTGTATATATTCGTCTAACGTTTTCATTGACTTTGAAAGATCAATATGTGTATATAATTGTCTAGTGGACAAACTCCTCTACGTTGTTTTTTCATGTATTTATTCAATCACGCTCTATTGTTATGGGTGTATAAACGTCTATGTAATATTTTGTGTATCACATATAAATGTGTCAATGTGTGTGCGTGTGCAACGCATATCCATAAACAGTTCAATAAAACATGGTCGTTTGATAAACGGACTACTAACCTCAGCAAATACTTTATGCATTCGTGGCACACAGACAAAGAGACATACCTTGTGTTTGTGGTTCCTTTTATTTGCCAAACTCTGTAATAAAGATACTTCCATTTATTTATTTATTCCACTTTATTTAAAACTCTGTAATAAAGATACTTCCAACTCGCAATGTATCATACAGTTAAACACATGACAACTTCCTATCAAACTTTAAGTATCTTTTATTACACTTCCAATGTCCCGTCGCAATGCTAAGTTTTTTTTTTCCGAAGGATCTAGGCCCTGTTGGTGGGGCATTAGAATACACCGACTGCCCCCCTGCAGAGGGTAAAAGTCCCTCAATGGGGGTCCTGGATATGGCCTTAAACTGTATCCAGTGGTGAGGCCCCATCTTGTGGGCTTTAGGGAGTGTGGAGCCACCCTTTAATTACCATTGCTCCCAGGTCCACTCTGACCCAGAGTGGTAGTACCTGTTAGGGTCCCAACTATGGCTTAAATAGAAACCAACGTGAAAACAACAAATATATTCTATTAAAAAAATTTCTTCAAAATCTTTGGATTCGGCATTAAATAACCCGGAAAAGGTTGATATGCCGTAAAACAAAAACAACCAACCAACCAACCGAAGGATCTACACACTGCCATTGATTACATTATTAGATCGGCCACTCGTCTCTGCTTCCTGACAATTGTCTGATTCTCCTCTATTCATATTTAATTCATATAATCCAGCTGTTCTTTAAGAACTATTATTCTCAGGAAGAATATATATACCAATCGGTACGGACCCGACTATGGAAGATCAGATAATAAATAAACGTGGATTTATAAGATCAAAGAATCCAACCTTGATCGCCCTTCGGGGCCCGTGGCGCAGTTGATAGAGACGTTGAATCTCTACAGTTTCAGATGAACATTGTCTGAAGATAGCGGTTTCAATCCCACCCAAAGCGTGCCAGAGGTTTACTTGGCCAAAATGTGGTGAGACGACAACAACTACGGATGGCAGTGATGACTGAGAATGCAGTTAGGAGATTCAAAGTTCCTATCTGTCGCGGTTACCACCTGACGAAGGCCAGAGGAATAGTTGGCCGAAACGTTGTGAATAAAACAAACCAATAAAAGATGAAAATCAACAACTAATAAAGATGAGAATAATAGTCCGAAATAAAAATAAATTAATATATATAATGCTCATCTCAAAAATGAATTCCAATTAAGGAATAATATATATGGCATAAAAAATGTTTATGATAAATGTTATTAGATTGGAAGAGGACCATTTTATATTCCTCAGGGAAGCAATTTTATTGTAATGTGTTCCACAGAGGAGACGCTCTTGGAAATAAAACTGTTCATGGAGATTTCGTTTGATGGTAGAAACATATAGGAAGAAAGGAAACTTCTTTGCAGTTGTGGTAGGAAGAAGAGTTCTTACTGTAAATTACAAGAATGAATCAGATTGCAGTGTGATTAAGCACTTTCCATGGAAATAACAATAGAGTAGAGAAAGACTAGCAACATCTGTAAGAAAGAGGTTGTAGAGAACAAAAGAGGTCATCCCTTATTAAGATGTTGCAAAGTTAATTTGGAACTCAAGGCAAGAAATAGTGCTGTGAGTGGCACATCTCCGGATGTTGCAGCAGTGATCCATCTTAGAATATATTTGAAAATTTTTTTTATTTTATTTTTTTTTTTTGTGTGCCAGTTTCTTTTGCTTGTCTTTTTCTGCATTCATCATTTAGATGCATTAAGAAACTGAGCACCCCCGCCCCTGCTCCCCATATTTTTTTATCATTTTTAGATTCCTTTTTTAGATGTCATGTTTAGCAATGGCAATATAACTAACGTCACTTTGCCGACATCTGTATAGAATAGATTTATCAGAAAAAAACTTCTGATAAACTTATAAACGTTGAACTAAAGGAAATGAATGTTCCATGGGTTACTTGCTATTATTCTAGATTCGTAGGTGATCCTTGGCTTGCAAGGGAACTAGGATCAGTTTTTATGTATCACACTTGATCACCCATCTAAGTACTAACCAAACTACATGTTGCTTAACTTTGATAATCTTTCAGAAACCAGTGTGTCAGGATGATTATAACTGCATATCTCATATTTGTAAATGATAATTTCTGTTTAACCAATAGGTGTAGCCCTGACAGATACTACTACAACACCTCAGGAGTATTAACTAAAGAGTACTCCATACTTTCCAAAACTCCCATCCAAAACTTCCATCTAAACTGCAACCTTGCAGATTAGTGCTGTACCTAGAATGGTTGCAGGAGAGCTTCAGAAGTTAATGGGGTTGGGAAATAGAGTAGGCAGAACTAAAATTAAAATTGATGCAGAAAATTTTTTTTTTTTAATTTTATTTTATTTATTCTTTCTTAAACAATAAAGATGTTTCAGAAATTTTGAGATGAGGATTAATAATTTGTATTATTTGGAGGACTATTCTCATCTTTGTTATATTCACGTTTTAGGCCGTGTAATCTCCAAGTTTAAGTGAACCGCATGGACTTATAGCCTAATGATTGAAGGCGTTGGTTGACAATTGGGCGATAATAATTGCGAATAACATGAATTAACACTTCTACCTGTTCATGGCTGATAGGATGAGAACAATCTACCCTGTTAATTGGATAATTGGTTCAGTTTGAAATTCCAGTTCGGCATAGATTTACAAATTTCAATGGAATGTTTCCAAGTTTGAAAAGATGCATCTCATTTGTTTTATGTTGTCGCTATTTCTGTTTGTTTTAAGAAATTGCTTTGTTAAGTCACATCTAGAAACCCAACAAAATGAGGTAATGATAATATTTTTTAAAAAAATAAATAAATAAAAGTAAAATTTATTCTGGTCAGAATCAGGTGACCCTGTTAGTGTTCATCATCTCTTTTTGAAGTGCATCATCGTGGTGTTGCCTTTCTTCTAAAAATAATCTTATGTTACCTGCAGTTGATGCATACAGAAAATAAAAAATAAAAGGAATCCCTTAAATGCACATTGTGCACAAGAAAATGCATTGCTGGTCTCTTTTTTTTTTTTTTTTTTTTTTTTTGCACCTTTCTAGCAACTTAATCCTGCATCTACATAGGATGTGGGTAGTCCCCCCCCCTCCCGGCCCAAACTAGTAACACGTGTCAAACTGAATAAGAATAGTATCAATCTTAGTTTTTTACTATTCTCTGTGGCTTCGAGGTAAGTGAGATATTCTTTCTGGTTTTACAGGACCCTCACCCCCTTCCCTTATTTTTGACCCAATCTGTGTTTGTGTGCGTAGGGGGTTCAATTTAAATCTTTTTGTCAGTTTTTCAATAAAGTTCTTTACTTTATAAAACCACAAATCACATGAGCCTCCCTCTTTATATATATATATATATATATATATATATATATATATATTCTTTTGCTCAACAACGTTAGTATTAAATGTTTTTTGTTTTTTTTTATTGTAGTCTACATTTTCTATATAATATGTATATGCCTTACAAAATTCTTTACCTTTTTCTTATCTCTCTATTAATAAAATTGTGTGACCACTTTTCATGTGTCTGCATTTCTCTTCTCTATGTAACTTGCACATTATTTTTTTTATATATATTTACCATTGATTATTTATTGTAGTAAAAATACAGTTGTGTGAAATACTAAAACCCCTTTAAAAATCCTATGTAAAAAATAATTACAAGATTAAATCCCTCAGAATGCTTTTCAGTTTTCTTTGTAAAAAAAATTTGTCATTTTAATCTTTTTATTAATAGTAAAAATTACTTTGTAACCCTTTAAAAGAGATTTGAAAGTCTTTATACTGTAGAATAGAAAGTCATTTAAACTAGCTTTAAAATTCTTATTAAATTCACATTTAATTAAAAAAAAATTGTAAATTTTTACATCCAATCAACTTTATATATAAAGATTAGAGTAACATTTTCTTAACAACAATTACTTTAATAACAATCTTGTTCAATTAATAATTTAATGGCCAAACGGAGAATTAATTTTAGCTTTTAAAATCCTATTAAAAAAAAATAATAATTTGGTAAAATAAATGAATAAAATATATTGTATGGTTAAAACCAGAAAACTGTAACAGAGCACGGATTCGTGTATAGCAGCTGGATGCAAATGACCGAGCCATGTGCAAGGTGACGTTACGGCAAGGAAGAAGGAAAAAGATTATAAAAAGAAGAACGTGTGTCCAGACCAATGATAACATTAGAGATGTAGGTAATATCACTGCGAAATGCGAGATGAGAAATCATGTGTGGCAGGAGAAGGAGGAATAAAGGTCTTTTGTTAAAACCTGAAACAGAGTTGAATTTCTTTCCTCTTCCTTTCTTATATTCATTGTGATGAAGTCTACAACGTGTTGGAGCCCTACATATTAATGACTATGTTACAATAAAGGATATAAGTAAAATGACTTTCAAGTAACGTCAGCCAGTTACAGCTGATTTTATATAAATTAACTGATTGCAATTTTTTATATTGATTCTTTTTTATCTCAGCAAAATTGATTTTTAATGTAAACATTTTTTCATTCTTAAAACAATGTAATAATGTAAATTGTAACCGAGTTCAGTTATTTTCTTAATTGAAAACAAAATTTAATCGTGCAGCTGGGATTGAATTGATGTTCATTTTAATTTCATATCTCACCCCCACCCATCACATTGAAATGGAATGTTTTGTTTCTTATACAAAACAACTGTAATTCAAATAATTGTGAAGAAAAAAATAATGATCAAAGTGTAATATCTGTTCTGTACTTCATCGGAGGGGGACAGGAGAGAAATTCTTGTAAACTGAGGCAATTCTTATTTGCATCCTAGAGAGTGCCCCTCTATCAAATGCTGACCTTGTCTCTAACCATGTACTCGGGGGGGGGGGGGGGTCAAAGGAATTTTATCACGTTTTGATTTGTGTTGTGATTATTTATGAAATAACCCATTTGTCTTTTGAGTGGTTTTCTTTTTTTTTTTTCTTTTTTTTTTTTTTTTTTTTAAATGTTTTTTAAGTTTTATTTCTATTATGTCTTTTTCTGTGACAGAATTCCTAAAAACTTATTTTCGTCAATCCTTCTCACCCCCCCCCCAATTCCCTTTTCTTTCTTTTTCCTCTCTCAATATTATTTTAAAAAATCCAGCCAATTTCATGTATGGTCTTTTCTCTTAGCTTAATATTTTTCCATTGCAGTCCTGCTGTCTGCAGCATGCATCTGTGCACCCAACTAAACATACAGCGTTGCATGTTTATATCTTCACATGCTAATCGTTTATGGTTCTGAAATCAACAATAAATAACATTTCACTGTAAATCATGTGTTAATGATAACTGAAATACAAATATATGATGCAACAATGTCTGTCGAGGAAATAAAAAGACAGATTTTCTGATGTACTTAACAGGACACTGTAACGTTGCCGCATTAAAATTACAACAACCAACTATAAATTTGTAAAAGACAAACATGTAGTGAATGTTTTAACGCAGTTGACTCATTGATAATGATCAATACTTGATTGGTTTAGTTTCATTTAAAGAATGGTAAAATTGCTTGGATTTATAGATGTAAAACAGTTTAGATATCAGGGTCGTTTGGCAAATGAAGGCCAAGGAAAACATGTCAGGAAGTGAGAAGGATGGATTTGCAAGAAAAAAAGGATAAATAAAGACCTGGCCAGAGATAGGTTAGTTTGGAAGTTAATTTATAAATGGCAGACATATAAAGCAGACATTAAATGAAAAATGATTTCTGTCAATTTTTATGAAAATATTTTCCGTTTTACTTTTAATCCCATCATCTTATTTACCCCTGAGATATATTATATTTCTCTTAGTCTGTTTATTTGTTCAGTCCACTTGGAAACTACTGGTCTGATCTGGCTGAAATTTTGTATGAACCTTTATGATACGGTGCAGTGAACCAAGTATTATGTTATCCATTCAGTGCTTAGTTCAGGATTGGTATTTAATGCGAAAATGAGAACAAATTTAATCATATTCAACTATCAATTTGCCATAAAGTACTCATTCGAACTTTGGTCCATTTTTAACGGGCTAAAAATCTACTTTTATTTACTTGCTAAAAATGAATGTTTTTTTTTTTAAATTGTATTGTTTCTCTCATTTCGTCACACTATCTCTTTCCAGTCAACGCCATAGTTGAACATGTGATCTACCAATGTCTCTACTCCCATGAAAGGACCCTGAGAGAAGCAACACCAAGTGATTATGTCCTCAAAGTTTTTGACAGGTCTGAATACCTGCTCAAGTAAGTCAATGTATTTATTGCCCCACCCTATTCCAACAAATCCCACTTAATTAAATCCATGCTTTGTCTGTGGCGATTTCTATATATAAAAAAAATTTGAATTATTGGGGGTTTGTAATATAGTGTGTGCATGTAGACACAAAACAGCTGTTTTTTTTTTTTTTGTCCAAAGTATTTCTTGATGTGGCATTTGCATGAATGTTGATCTTTTTTTCATACTTCTCTATGGACAGAGTAAAAGTAACAAAAAGAACAACAAATAATTCTATTAGCTGTGTACAATGTGATGAATTACAATCCTCCCACTCCCACCCCCATCACAAGAATCGTGAACCTTGAAAAAGACATATGGTGACTTTGATGAATTACATCCAAGAAGGCTTGAAAGGATTGATAAATTTCAGACTACTATACTCATCTTGGTTGTTATTTTTGCAACGTTTCAGCAGATGTAATCTCCGATCTTCAGTTGCATCCTTTCGAATTTGGACATGTTGTGCAAGAGATAAAGAGGTTCATTAACAATCAGTTTTGAAGGTTGAATGGTTCACTTCTTACCACGACCAATAATAACTAAATTAACACTTCTATCCTCTCGTGACTGACAAAAATAGAACAAACTAACCCCCCCCTCTGAATTAAATAAAACATTCAGTGCAAAGTTCCATATAAGTTACCAAGTTTGAGACAATGATTCCCACGTCTGCAGCGATGCACATGAAGAAGGTCAGAGGTTATATCGACCGAAGCATTATGAAAATAACAACCTAGATGAGAATAGTCATCTGAATAATACAAAATCTAATATATAAATCTCACTATGTCTGTCTGTGTGTGTCTGTCTCTGTTTTTCAAATTATATCTCCTTCCAGACGGGGTCCTGGATATGACCTTAAACTATATCCGATGGTGAGGCCCCAGCTTGCGGGCTTTGTGGAGTGTGGAGCCACCCTTTAATTGCCATTGCTTCCAGGTCCACTCTGACCCGGAGTGGTAGTACTTGTTAGGGTTCTAACTATGGGTTAAATAGAAACCAACTTGGAAAAAAATATATATTTTATTAAAAAATATTTTCTTCAAAATCCCTGGATTCGTCTAACCTCCTAGACGGATAATCATTGGATAGTGTGCCGTAGCTCAAAAGATTGCATTTTTGATGCAAAATTTTATTGGGGTTATTTATTTGGTTAAAATAATTGCTAAGCGGTTCAAAAGGGATTCAAACTTGAAAGAAATGACAACTTGGCAAGTGTAGCACAACAGTGTCGTTCTGCGCATGTGTACATCCTGTAACATAGACTTGGCCTTCGGGAAAAGATCAAAGTGTAGTATCTGTTCTTCAGATGCTGCACTTCAATTTCTTGTTCTCTGTCAGTGGAGGAGAAATCCTTCACGACTGAGACAATTTTTATTTTTGTTCCTTTTCTCCACGTTAAAAAACGACCCTGGTGTCTAACTCTGTCCCGTGGGGAGGCATTGTAGATAGAAACACAGACATCTATTTAATTAGTTATTTCACAACTCTTGTAAAGCGGTTGTCCCTTTGGTGCAGTGGATAACATGACCATCTACTATCACCAGTGTTGCGGTTTCAAACTTCACCGTTTCCTCTTTTTTTTTTTTTACATTCCGATATTCTTGACTTTTAAATGTTATTATGTAATAATTTTACAAGAACACTTTTATTAAAAAAAATACAGAAGAATGTTTTTGATGTACTATCTAACCAAAATGTCATACTCCAAATATATATATGATATATCAGCTTATTTGTTACATTCCAAAAATTACGTAAATAGATCAAGTAATGGCATTTCGTATTGGATTAATTAATATATTTGTATGTATTGGATTCACTCCTAAACTGATAATTATGAATTATATATATTGTATATGTTTGTATATTTGTATAGATGTCATATTCCAAAAATCACATACAATGATCACTTACATTTTTTTTATGTATTTATGTATACAAGAAATTCTCCC
Source organism: Euprymna scolopes (assembly GCF_053919585.1). Taxonomy (NCBI): domain Eukaryota; kingdom Metazoa; phylum Mollusca; class Cephalopoda; order Sepiida; family Sepiolidae; genus Euprymna; species Euprymna scolopes. The sequence goes on along the minus strand of NC_136495.1, from coordinate 54,490,327 downwards.
CAAGTAATAAGGTACTTGTACAGTATAGTACTCATATGAAAAACTTATGTAAAATCGAGTAGTTTTGTCTTTATATTAGAAATAAGGTACTTGCACAGTATCCTACCCAAGAAATAAGGTACTTGTGCAGTATAGTACTCATGAAAAAACAAAGAAAATCTTACCTGTGACATTCATAAGTTATTAAAACTGAAAATCACGTTAAATATTTGAGTAGAATTATTTGAATATGAGAAATAAGTTGCTTCTTCACTATAGCACCCAGATGAAAAAACAAATTCTTACTTCTGATGTACAGAAAATTTAGCACGACAGAAAATTACATAAAGTATTGAGTTCTTTCATTTTCAAATTAGAAAAAAGGTACTTGTGCAGTATCCTACCCAATAAATAAGGTACTTGTACAGTATAGTACCCATATGAAAAACAAAGAAAATCTTACCTGTGACGTACATAAAAGTAATCAAAACCGAAAATCATGTAATATATTCAAGCAGTGACGTTTACATAAGAAATAAGGTGCTTCTTCACTATAGCACCCTGATGTAAAAACAAACAAACTCTTACATGTGATATACAGAAAAGTTAGCACAACAGAAAATTATGTAAATTATTTTAAATATGTGTTGTACATTACTCGCCTTAGGAAAGGAAAATTTTTCATATACATACTGTAAATTTCCTATCCTAGGGAAGGTACAGTTATTTCATACATATGTTGTGTAATACCCGCCCTAAAGTAGGTAGAATATTCTTTAGCTCGGGATGGCAAATGATACATAGATATTAAAAATTCCTCTATCTTAAGAATAACAGGGATGTTCAAAATCAACTTCATTTTTCTCATTGTTTTATACAGTCCTGAGCAACGCTGGGTGGCCCTACTAGTTGTAAATAAAAATACTCTGAGCAACGATAGGTAGAGACAGTGTAACATAAGATAAGCTTCCAACTTTTAGCTGGGTGTTTTCCCTCAGTACTAACGCCAACAGTCTAGGCTAGAGGTCTCCAAACTATGGCCCACTGGCCAGATTCGGCCTGCCAAAGTCTTTAATCCAGTTCACAGAGCTTGTATGGAAAACGTAAAAATATTCAGAAAAATTTTTTACAAATGGGAATGTGTGAAAATAGTATGGTGTTTTTTTTTGTTCAGAAAATGATTAAAAGAATGAGGTTTTGGAGAACCAGGTTTACTAAAAAGCAAAGCTAATTAGCAAAATGGTATAAAACACTTTCATGTCATTTAAAAAAAAATTTTATTTTTGGCCTGCATAGCTCTAAAAAGTCAGCAAATATGGCCTTCTGTTAGAAAAACCAAAAACCGTCCTCTCATAACGAGATCAGTTCTACGCATGCATCAGACGATGTCATAACCTGATTTAGTTTAAATATTTGAAGAACTGACACAATTTCATGTACGTCGTGTTAGCTCAGTTGGTTAGAGCGTTGGTTCATTATCTAAACGTTTTGGGTTCGAATCGTGGTGTGAGATGTCTTTTCTTTTTTTTCTTCGATTTTTTAAATTTTAATATTGAAGCAGGGTTATTTAAGCCATTTTTCACATAACGTTTGTTTTTCTGTTTTTTTTTTTACTTTGCTTATTCTTAGGTTTTCATTTCATTAACACCCCCTAAACCCGACCGACCACACACACCCAAAAACACCCGGGTACCCACCGATTTTTTAAATTTTAATATTGAAACAGGCTTATTTAAGCCATTTTTCACATGTTCTTTTTTTTTTTGGGGGGGGGGGGGGGTTATTTTTCAGAAGTTTTAACGTTCGTTTTCTGTTTTCTTTTTTGTTTTTCAGATTTTTACATTTAACATCGTTCGTTTGCCTTACGTTAGTTTTTTTTTGTTTTGATCCCCCCCCCCCGGGTACCCTCTGCTTTATTTTTCAGATAAGTTTTAATGTTTGTTTTTCTGTTTTCTGTTTTACTTCGCTTATTCTTAGGTTTTCATTAACACCCCCCCCCCCCAACCTGCCCGACCACACACACCTCCAACCTCCAAACACTCGGGCAACGCCGGGTGCCCCCCCCCCCCCGTAGTATAATATAAATGCGGGTATACCTCAAGGGTTTATCCTTGGACCATTATTATTTCTAATATTCATAAATGACCTCCCTGATAAAATTGTTTCTAAGATAGGGATATTTGCTGATGACACCATGCTCTATAACAGGCACGAGGGGGAAAACAAATGAACACATACGTAAGGAAATGGAAAAACACTAGAAGAAGACCTCCAATCTGTAGTGGGATGGAGACAAAAATGGATGGTCACATTTAATACTGCCAAGACTAAGCTTGTTTCCTTCAATAATTACAACAAACCTTCTCAACCACCAATAGCTATGCCTAAAGATATATTACCTGAAAGTATTTCTTTCAAACTCCTTGTTCACAGGGAACATGAGCTGGAGCAGATACATTGAGAGCATTGCCAAGGCTGCTATGGAGAAGGTGGGCTCTTTCTACTGTGCGAGAAAGCTACTTACACCTGAAAGTATCCTGTATCTCTACTTTTTTTTTTTACTTTTAAAATCATCATTGATAACGTTTTTGCTCATGGATTTATTTTTAGTCTAAGAATCTGCCCATTAATTCTCCACCCCTTCAATGCAATGCATTTTAGTCCAGCCATTTTAATGAAAAAGGAAATTGGTCTAAAATATGTGACTACAAGAAACGCATCTTTTTTTTTTTTATCACAGAAAATGAAAAGACTGCTTGGGCGGGGTGGAGTGGAGCAGGTTGTTTAATGTTTATCAATGCAGATGACATTTGCAAATCATGTTCAAACCATTGGGGGAAGAGGAAGAATCTATTACGCCTGAAAGTATCCATACCTCTACAAGGCTAACATTCGCCCATGTATGGAGTATTGTTGTCACATTTGGGCTGGTGCATCTGTTACTAGTTTTTCACTCCTGGACAGGGTTCAAAAGTGAGTCGCCAACCTGATAGGTCCTAAACTGTCATCAAAGCTTCAATCTCTGTCCTATCAACGAAATTCTGCATCCTTCTACCTGTTCTACAAGTATTTTAATAGTGAATGCTCCAACGAAGTACAAGCCCTTGTACCCCTTCAATGTAAATACCCCCGACAAGCAGCAAAATCCCACCTCTACACGGTAGAGATCCCTAGACGTAAGAAAGCTTTCTACTCTAATAATTTCTTCTCCAGAACTGCTAGACTTTGGAACTCCCTTCCAGATTCCTGCTTTCCCAACTGTACTGACAAGCAAAAGTTAAAGTGTAATGTGAATGGACATCTTGCTGTTCAATTCCCTACATAGTATCCCTGCGACCTATGTCCCTGATAGTAGCCCCTTACATCAAAGTGGCACTGTGCCTTGTTTGAGGTGAAAATGTAATAAAAAATAAAAAATTAAATAAATATATATATATATATATATATATATATATATATATATATATATAAGATATAAAAATGTTTATCAAAGAATTTTAATGATTTTTTTTTTTTTGTACAGTGACCTTGCATTGTCTTGCTATGAATATGTGCATTCATGCCTTAAGATGAACACTGACATCCACTTTCAAATGATGAAACAACAGGATATTCGTCGAAAGCTTCTCCGAACCGTAAGTGAAGAAAATTTCTATTTAAGGAAGATTTAATATCGCAATTTTGATTATATTCTTTTTAAATTAAAAAAAAAAAAAAAAAAAAAATGATGAAAAGGAATTTTTGAATAAAGTTGGATCTTTTTTTTTTTTTTTTTTTTTTTTTCATTTTACAAAATTTTTTAGGTTGATGATGATCGACAAATTCTTTATTACCCAAGGGATTCCATCCAGACCCGAACGAAGGGAGAGTTAACAAGGTAAAAAAAATAATTTTTTTTTTCTTTTTGAAATTTTTTCAAAAGGCAAAAAAGTTAATCATTAAGAAAAAAAAAATAAAATTATGCTTGTTTTTCCTTCTTCAATTTTTCTCTTTCCTATATCTCTCTTCTTTCCTTTCCCTCTCTATTTCCATCTTCTCCCTCTCTCCACTCTATTTCCCCCTCTTTCTATTCCCCTCAGTCCCTCCCTACATACTCTCTCTTTCTCTTAATTTCTTCTATTTCTTCTTGCATGTATGGAACAGAAATAAAGTGAAAGCCAGGGTTTGAATTATGATTACTTGTTCGTTAATCCTTTTTAGAAATATGCCTTTGAAATATCTTCTCGGTTCAATACTTGAACTTGAATAACAATGCCTCCATTCAGTCTCAAAAGACAAAGGATACCCTCGTAGGAGCAGCTGTGCATGTAATTATGAGGCAAGGGTTGCACAAATCCCAATCACACTTCTCCTGAATCGGCACTGCTTGAGTCCAGTGGTGAGGAGAAGACCAGGACGACTGGAAACATTGCTGAGATAAGCGATGAGCACATACAGCACCTGGAAGTATCAAATGGTCACTCATTTAGTAGTGACCAGGTTCAACGTTGCTTAACTCAGGTGATCCAGCGGGAACTAGCGTGTCAACGTAATTATGCCTCAACTTGAATAGAATCATCATTTATATCATCATATTCCATTTTTATTTGTTCATATGTGTTGGATGGCTTTTAGAAATTGACATCCAAGCTAATCTATCTCTGCCAGGTCTTTATTTATCCCGTTCTCTCAAGTCCATCCTTATTACTTCCCACCATGTTTTCTTTGGCCTCCTCCTGTGAGCTGACCCTGCTACATCAACTGTTCTACATCTACTGACCCAGGATCTCTTATCCATTCTTTCAACATGATCATCCATCAAAATTTTCTTGTTCTACATGCATCGCCCTCTGATGTCCTCTGATGCTACCAGATCAGGCTGTGTGAAGATATTGGCCTCCTGACTTAAATACCTCAAACATTTACGTTATTGTTTTTCCTTTCCCTTTGTAAAACTCAATCATGGGTACCCATGAACTTTTTGTCTCCTTGTTTATAGTATTATTTTTTTCTCACTCACATGCCAAATTTGTAAGGCATGGATCAGCATCAATGGACTATTTTTTTTTTTTTACCAAAACGTTCATAAAAAATGTTTTTTTAAGGCTAATTTCATACTCATATAAATTATTACGCAGTAAAAATAATTAAATTAAAACAAAAATCATAATGTTTGTGCATCTATGTTACTTTGCTTGTTTTAAAAATAGTATTTTCAAGTTAAATTAAATTTTTTTACAATGTTTTTGTTTATTGTTATGTGAAAGTACAGAATAGTTACAATACACCCTTCCCATGTTAAGAATGACTTTCTAAATAATATTTCAGTGAGGTAACATGGATGCACAAGTACCATAATTTTTCTTATTTCGAATTATTTAATTAAGTAAAAATTCCATATAAAGGTACATGAGAACCTTCAAATTTGCTAGAATTATTTTTTAAATTTAGTAATCAAGAAAATGGAATTTTTACTTGATTAAATAATTCGCCATAAGAAAAATGATTTCTGTTTTAATTTGTTTTTACTGTGCAATAATAATTTATATCAGTATGAAATAGGTTAAATTAAAGAAAAAAACGCATTTCTTATGACGGTTTGGGTGAAAAAAAAAGAAAGTCCACTGATGCTGACCTACAAATTGGGAATAATGGCATATGAGAAAGAAAAAAAGCGAGACTATAAACAGGGAGACAAAAATTTCATGAGAACCTAATCATGCTCTACAAAATAACCAAACTAAACACCATGAATAAATATTTGAATGTATAAAGAACTTGAAGCATAAAACACTTTGTTTTCAAAATTACTGGATTTGGCATAAATAACACAAAAAACCGTAAAACAACAAAGCACGATACTGTCCAGATTTAATCTGAGTTCATTAGATCTTGAGTCTGTCTTGCATTACACATCCATTGTATCATTCTCATAACGTTTCTCTCCATGCAACTTTTCATGGACATGCAAAATAAGCAAAAATTTGTCAATTGCATTTATCAAAATTTGTAAACAAATACAAAAAAATTCAGCACCTGAACTTTTCTTGCATTTAGAAAAAATATGCTCTATATTATTAGTGATGTAATAATATTTGATTTGAAAAGATGTCATTCTTTAAAGTAAACGTTTTTCTTTTCTATTTTTTTTTCTATCAGTTTAAAAAAAAAAAAAAGTTAAAACCTTTTGTGAATTACAAAATTTAATTTGAGAATATTTATTTGTAAAAGTTTTTATTCTTTGTAAGAAATCATTATTTGTTTCACTTTCTAATTCTTACTTTAATTCTTGTGTGTGCTGCATAATCAGCATAGTGTGAATGCCTATGAAATCTGTCATGCAGAGTTCAAATACCATCGAATCCATTGCATTCATTTATATATACTAATACGAGCAAGAAAGAAAAATTGGAAAAAAATTCCATAAAAAATTAAAATGAATAAAATTTGACTTAAGATTTTTTCTTTCTTTTCAGGGATAATCTGGACATTCTGATGGATACTTTTTATAAAGAAATTGAAAAATTAAGTGACCATGCACTTCAGGTAAGATATGATTTGACGACGTAGAGTATCACTATTTGGATTAGTTGGACTACTATTGACATCTCCGTTGTTATTTTCATAACAATACGGCTAATGTAACCTCCAGCAGTTTTCAGGTACGTCTTTTGAGCTAGGGAATTCTATGGAGAATTTCAAACTGAACCTTTTATTTAATCCATTTTCTTGTTCTGTCAGCCATGCCATGGTAGAGGTGTTAAGTAATTTTTATCTTATGTTTAGTTAGTACCGTCTGAAGTAAGGAAACCTAGTATTCTCATCTTAGTTTTTTTTTTTTTTTACCATGTTTAGACCTATGTAACCTAACTTCCTTCAGGTATGTCTTATCAAACTCAAGAATCTTCATATCAAACTTGGGAATCTGTACAGAATTTTGGATGGAACCCTTTATTTAGTTTATGGGGGTAGATTGTCCTTATTTCATCAGCCATGACTAGGTAGAAGTGTTAAGCAATTTATTTTTTATTCTTAGGTAGTATTGCCTGTAGTGAGGATTGAACCATCAACTCCCAGAAGATTGTTGCGAGTTACTCAACAGTTTTATCAGTTATGCCATAGGCCTATGTGTGTTAGGGCTAGAAAAATAGTAATCTAAATAAGTAATTCATATCTCCAAAATTCTGAAATGAAATATTAATATTTGATATTCAATTTAATCGTTTTTACCTGCATATGTACAGGTAAAATATAATTTTATTCTCTGTGCACATAAGCAAGCATTATTCGTTGTATATTAGCATCGGTGGTGCACACGCGTGTGTCTTTATTGTTGTACCAACAAAATATGAAATTTAATGTTGGAAAGAAAAGATAATAGAGAACTTGTTGGTTTGCTATAACATTTAGTTTATTTAATTTGTCAGGATTGAACATAAAAAGACTGTTAGAAAAGCATGTCATAAATGAAGGATACACAAGAAAAGTGCCAAACAAGAATTACCATTGTTTCTATGATGATAAAAAAGATGTGTCATTGGATAGGCAAAAATAAAAACGTGTGCAAATACATGGAAATATAAACAGTTGGGAATTATATGACATTGGTTTGTTCTTTGACCATAGTCTGAGAGTTAATTGATGTCATTAGAAAGATAAAGATGGAGTACTGTTGCCACATCTGGGTAGGAGCTGCTAGAAGCAGCTTATTCTGCCTTTACAGAGTTCAAAATAGATTTCGTAGCTTATTGGGGGGATGCCCTTTTCTCTCCCCTGCAACCTCTTTCCCACAGAAGAGACGTTGCGAGCCTGTCTTTGCTTTATCATTATTTCCACAGCAATTGCTCATCTGAGCTCCAATCTCTGCCCCCCCCCTCGCCAATCTTTCACGAAAAACATCCGTCTAGCTGAAACAACTGTCAATTTTCTCCACTCTTTATCTGTGCCTAAATCAAAACGTAGATTCCATGAACAAAGCTTCTTTCTTAGAACTGCATGGCTGTGGAACTCTCTTCCATTTGCTTGCATCTCAGCAGACTACAACTTGGTTGTCTTCAAGTCCAACATAAACAAATTCTTGATGAACTGCCCCCCCCACTTAAGTAATCCAATTTAGCAAATTTCTATTACTAACAATTACTACAATATTATCCCATTGACTACTGTATACTCAATAACCCTTATCCTCGAGTGGCCTCTGGGCCTTGATAAGTGGTGACTCCTTGATAAAAAACATAACAAAGTTGTTAGGGCTTCAAAAGCATGTCAAATATCAAAGCTGCTTGTGATTGCTAACCAACACTATGTTCTTTACTATTGTCGATAATGGATAAGAATAAGTCACACCTTGACCAACCATGGCTGATAAAATGAGAATAAACTGCTGCTGTGTGACATTGAACCATCTGCATGATAATCCATCATCTAGATAATCTGATGAATTAAAAAAAAAAAAGAAAAGGGTCCTCATAATCTTAGAGATTTAGACTTTTATAAAGCTGCACACATACACACATCTGATAAAATGTTGCATTTGCAACCTTGTGCCATACATGCGACAACCAAATTGCCGTCATCATGACAGAAACAGTACAGTTCACAATGTCATATTTTGGTTGCTAGTCATTCATCCTGTGCGCGCATCCACCATGATATTCTCAAACCAAAAGTATGCTGGTCCATAATTAAAAAAATCTACATCTTCAAAAAGAGTAACTCGAGACAAAACTGATGGAAGATAGAGACATTTGTTCCAACTCGCTGACTACTGATGGGGGTTGGGTGACAAAGATTGAGATCAAAATCATTAATTAATTATATTTTATTAGCCCATGTCTTTACACGTCTGAATGCCTTGCATGCTTCACAATGGATATTTTCCACATTCCCTCCCCCTCTCTCTCTCTGAACCGTGTGATATCATATCCGTTTTTATTATATTCTCACAGCCTATGCAGGTTTCAAGTCCTGAACTTCAATTTGACCTCATATAACCCCTAGATAATCTCCATTTCCTGTTTTTTTTTCTCAATGAATTAAATTATTTAGTAGTTAATCAATAGGGTCTATTTCACTTAAAACAAAAAAAAATTTTTTAATTTTTAGCTCAACTGTAATGATTCCTGTGCTGTTTTATCTTGTATTGTAACAAGATTTGTACTTTTTTTTTCTTTATAGGGTGATCTGATCCAACCAAAGTCATTGAAGCAATCAGTGAAAGCAATTTGTTCGGTTCTTGAACAATTGGAGACTATGGAATTGGTCAGTGCTGTCGAACGAATAGAAAACATTGTCAAGGATTTGTCAAACGTGAGTTATCTCTCCTTTTTTGTCTTTTAGATTTTTCCACTAAAAACAATAGACTGTCACTCTAACATAAATGGCCTTTTTTTTTTTCCTGCTAATTATTTACGTAATAATATTTCAATGTGAGTGATTAAAAATAAGGTTAGATGGTAAATTTCCATGGAAGTTTAAAATTAAATAGAATGGAATTTTCTGTTGGAAATTGAATGAGATCTACATGTCCCAGCAGTTATCTCACAGACAGGATGCCATGAATCTGATGTGTTGAATGAACAGATAAGATCTCTTTTCACCGAATCAGCAAAGAGAGTGCTTGGGGTTTTGAATAGTTGCTCCCACCTATCATAGTGTAGGTGAGTATTATATATGTAAAAACGTATATTGCCAAGAGTAAAGTAAAACCGCAAAAAGATTCTTGAAATTCAAGGAATTTATCGTGTTCTTTTTTTTTAATAACATTTGCGAAAGTGGTTAGTAAAAAGAAAACAATGGTTACAACAAAAGAAGAGGCAAGGAAACCCATTACTGCTGCATGTCATCTACCAACGAGACTTAAGATGTCTATGTGAGGAGTTGCTGTTCAGATAATTGTAGATTGTAGAACAAGACTTTATACTGTTCCATTTACTTTTTTTTTTTTACTTTATATTTTGACTAGCGAGGGGTACTCGGTGTTGCCCGGGTGTTTGGAGGTGTGTGTGGTTTTGGGTAAATCAAAACTCGGGGGGGGGGGGGGTTAAAATTAAAAAAAAATGTTTCGGTAGGTAAGTATGAGGATCGAACCCGAAGCCTTGAAACAAAGTTGTAAATTAAAGTGTGAAAAAAAAACCATTGGGCCACCGCGAGATGCTAACGGAAGCACGTTTGAATTTATTTAATTACTTGGATTTGGCAGGTGCACTTTTTAATGACTTAATGAGGTCAAGTTTGACTGCGGGATAGTATTTCATTTTCTGTGGAAACGCTTTTTTTTTTTTTTTATTTTCCCAAGATGTTATAGGAAAAAGACTAACCCACATGCGGCGAGCGACAAATGTTGAATATTTATTTTCCCGAAGTCGAGCAAATTAAATAGACAGGCGAGCTCCGTTGTTAATTGTGAGATATTACGATTTATATTTGATATAAAAAGTTTTAAGAAGTTGTGAACCGACCGACCGCTTCTCTGAAAAAAGCCTTTTGTAGACATACAGAAAAAGCGAACACAAATACATACATACATACATACATACATACATTTTTGCTTTTATATATATAGATAATAGTGAAAAGAATAATGAAATCATTGTGTAGAATGCTGAGGTGTTTTACAAGTCATCAAAATTGCATTTATAGAATAATGTAAACATGCACAATGATGCATGTTTAGTGGGGTGCATAGTTGTAGTGCATGCGGACGACAGGTTTGCAATGGGGAAAATGTTTAGCTAAAAGAAGAGACATGAAATCAGCTGACCTTTTTGAAATAATAATGTCTTCATGAATATAAGGTTTCATGCTTTGCTTGTGAACCACTTGAAACTTTGCAAAAATTTATATTCACTACAGATAAGTGGCACCCTGGTCAGCAGGTTTTTATATCTGGTGATAAAATGGCCATTCATTTTCGAACAGGCTGGCTATATGATCTATTCCAAATGTAACCAATCTCGCTCTCTCTCTCTCTCTCTCTCTCTCTCTCTCTCTCTCTCTATATATATATATATATATATATATATATATATATATATATATATATATAAGATTGTGGAATTTTTATTTTTTTTATTAGCGATTAATTTTTTTCCTTATTTTTGCTCCCTGAGCGTTTTTTTTTTTTATTATTATTATAAGAAAGGAGTTATTTACTCTTTGTTTACATTTTTCTTCGCCCACATGTTAGGACGTATTACTTTTTTATTTATTTTTTTTTTTTATCATATAATATTTAAATAAAAAAAAAAATATATATATATATATATATATATATATATATATTCAAAATGGCATAATGTAAACATAAGGTATTTACAGCTTCTCTTCCAATTTTTGGAATTTTAATCATGTCAAAACGCACTTTATTTCTTTGACGGATTGATTGTTGCTATTGTTTCTGATGAGTTAAGGGCAAAATAGATTCACTGATTGATATTATAATTAAGTGATTGATTTTGTGCTAGGAAACAGATACTCTCAAGAATTGTAAATGTCAAAAAGAATAAATTGTAAGATGGTCAATATCATGAACTTTGGAATATAGCTTTTTGTCATTCATTCATTATATTGCTATGTAATTACAATGAGCTTCTTAAATAAGGATTGGTATATATTATAAATATATATATATATGGATGGTAGGGATCAATTAGATTTCGATGAGTCTGTTTGTTTATTGGTTAAGCGTCATTCATAAAAATAATTTTTGTTGGTATTTGTTTCCTCAATATCTTTCTATTAGGATATTGGGTACTTACGGGAGGGATCACATGGAGGTTGCCAACATTCCTAAGTGAAAGTGTTTCTGTGAATCAACTGGATTTGAACTGGGCACACCCAGGTTGTCAGCTCGCATCATTAACCACTGAGCCATATTAACTTCATCAAAATAGTTCCTCCCTCTACTTCTATACCATTTACCCTTTATACAAGACTAGCGGGGGGTACCCAGCGTTGCCCGGGTGTTTGGAGGTGTGTGTGGTTTTGGGTGAATCAAACTAAACTAAAAAAGAAAGTTTTGGTAGATGAGTATGAGGATCGAACCTGAACTCTTGAGGCAAAGTTGGAAATTAAAGTGTGAAACAAAAACGTGCAACGTTAACCATTGGGCCACCGCGACATACCACGGAGACACGTTTGAATTTATTTATTTAACTATTAAAAACAGGTGTCCGCAATAAAAGTTAACTCTGCTTATTCCATTTGACCTAATTAAGAAGGTCAAATAGAAGTCGCGCAGTTATCTTTTTCTCCGAGGCAACGTTTGGGTTTGTTTACCAAAATTTGACTGTTTTTATTCCCCAACAGATGTTGGGGAGGGGGAAACCAGCTCCCAATTGTCCAGATTGAATAGTAATTGTCTGATATACAAGATTGATCAAAGCTGATTACTTCTGGACGTTTCCCGGCGCGATGCCGAAAACGATGTGTATTTGAATTAGTTTTGCTTTTTACACAAAAAAGCCGAATCAACACGTGAGAAGCCAAAATAGCAATAATTTTGTAAAAGTCGATGTAAATAAATGTAGACGTGACGCGCTTTCCCAAATCCTAGATATTATTATCTACGGGCTATATAAACAGTTCTAAGCGATCGTCGAGAATCGAAACCAAAACGTTTAGCTTATGATTTACTTTGACGTTGAAGACATGTTTGCTGAAAGACTAAAAATTAAAACGTGAACCAATAGCAATTACGTTACGCATGCATATTTGTAATGCCGTTGTTTGATATTCACCTGGCAAATTCCATTTCTTAAATTTTCACACTTTGGCCCCAATTTTCTTCAACTAAAACCCAAATATAAAGTTTTGCATGGGTTTGAATACCCTATGTATTAAGTTTCATGTATGTAGACCAAAAACTGACAGGAGTTTGGTAGACAAAATTTTTTAAACAAATATATATACACATACATAATTATATATATATATATATATATATATATATATATATATATATATATATATATATAGAAAGAGGTATGTGTTTACTATAACCTTTTTACACAAATATTATGCAAGTATAAATTATGTAGAATGTCTGCATGAATATAATTACATGTAATAGATGATCATCCCATAAGAAAACTGAAAAAACTAATAGGGAATTAATTGGAATTACATTCACTAGCAAAAGATCTAGCTAATTTGCATTTTCTTTTAAACATTCGTTTTTTTTTTAAACAGATAACTGGTTTTTCAAACACTTTTTTCTAATTCAAACAATCTAATTCATGTTCAAAAGTTGATTTAATCGATCACATTTTCTCAAGTATATCTTTATTATATGGAAAAATGCGCGCATGAAAAGTAATATTCTTAAGATTTTATTAAACCTGGAAAAGTAAAGAACAAGATATTCTAGTAAAGTAAAAAATAAGAATTTTTTAGACTTAAAATATTGCAGCTAAAAATAAAATTTGAATATTGATAAATATTTTATTTATTATTTGCATATGTTGTTGTTTATTGTTGAGTTAGAAAGGGTGTCAGTCGCTGGATTGAACTTATTTCCCCCCTATTATTTGCATATATTTATGTAGTGAAAATTGTTTGAATAAAATTAATTCATTAGTTAGTTAGTTAGTAGATGGAATTAATAATTTTATAATTTACATAAAAATGAATTAAATGATCCTAATTATGATATAATAAAATTATCAATTTTTATGTAAATTATAAAATTCAAATTTTATTTTTAGCTGCAATATTTTAAGTCTAAAAAATTCTTATTTTTTACTTTACTAGAATATCTTGTTCTTTACTTTTCCAGGTTTAATAAAATCTTAAGAATATTACTTTTCATGCGCGCATTTTTCCATATAATCCATGATTTTTCCAGGCATTAATATATAAATTTATAATATTCATTAATGATTGTCAAAAAAAAATTAGCTCTCAAACACACATTTATGCAATATTTATCATTCAATCACAGTAGTTCCGAGCCAGGGTCTCTACCGAGACTGCGGTTCATGAATTCGTGATCTGTATAGAGCGTAAACTAACAAAAAAGATGGCACTCGATGTCTTTTTAGATATCGTTGGAGCTTTTGACAACATACCCTTCAGTAGTATGTTCAAGTCGCTACGAGAACTCAATGTGCCACCAGTACTCATCCGATGGATTGAGTATATGGTGAGGCACAGAACAGTTCAAGTAGAACTACTGAGGGCAACTGTTAAAAGGGAAGTAGTTAAATGAAACCCCCAAAGTGGGATTTTATCAGCTTTACTATGGAACTGTATGCTGAATCCTCTTTTAAAGGAGTTTAAAAATAGGAATATTTATGCCCAGGCTGATGCTGATGACATCGCAGTGCTGGTCGCGGGTTCAAAAGCATCATTGGTAAGACGCATTGCCAAAATGGCATTAAATATTCCTAATAAATGGTCTAATCGAAATGAATTAGAATTCAGTAGCCGTAAAACAGAAATGGTCTTGTTTACATATAAAAGGAATTGCCAACTTGGTGACCTTTTTCTGAGTGGACAGAAATTGAAACTTTCGCAGGAGGCAAGGCTGTTAGGGGTAATGACTACATTTTTCATCAAATGTGATAACGAAAAATTTGAGTTCATTCAAAGAATATGTATATCATAGAATTCACTAATATTTTTAATCGATAAATTCACCATTTTTTGCTATAAAATCATAAGGAGAGTTTAAAAAAAAGTAGTTATTAAAAAAAAGTTCGGTTTTTTAATTATAAAAAAAAACGATACACAGGATTGAACCTAAAATCTTTCCACCAACCCCCGGTACTCTAACCGTTACGCTAACATGTCATATTGGCAAAATCGCAGTAAAAAATATTTATATACAAAAAAAAGTTATGCAAAATAAAAAAAAAAAAGCGTTAGTAACTTATGTATGTACTTACTCTCCTGTTTGTGAACCCACATATTTTGTTGTAACTTTTTTTCTACTGAACCAATTTTCGAAATTTTTTTTTCAAAATGTAGCTAATGAGGTGTTCTATCCAACTATATAACCTGTTTGAAATTTGGTTGCGAACGGAATTAGTGGTGGGGGTTTGAATGTGTCTCGATTCATTCAATTTCGGACTTAAGCATATATTCAACCACTATCGTGGTTGAATGATTTATATAATTTTTTTTTTTTTCTTACAGAATAACAAGTTTCATCGCAAAAATTCGGACGAGTTAAGTGATGCAGAAAGGTAACTTTTTGTTTCTGTTAACACAAAATTCTTAATCAGCTCATCACGGAAGTAATTTAATATAAGTTGCCTCCAAAATGTTTCAGACTTTAAAAATGAGTCCTGTCTCTATAGAAAGTTAAATATTAAAAAAATTCACGCTGATTATCAAGCTGTTGTTCAGTTGTCATTCGATTTTGAGCTTTTTAACTCCAAATAAATAGTATCAGCAAAACATTTTATTGAATTTTTTTGTCCAGTAGATGTCGTCAAACAAACCTGCTACTTCAACTGTTTTACATCTATTAATCCAAGAACCCTCCTCCTTTCTTTCAACGTAACCATACTATCAAATTTTTGTTCTGCATACATTTTCTTGTACTGTTCAAATTTAATCTACTATTGAGTTCAGCAGATCTAAGCTTGTCTTTAAGACTCATATTACATTTCTATTGAATCATTCTCGTCATTTCTCTCCATGCAACTCATATCCTCAAGACATGTTTTGTGTCGTGTTAAATAATAATAAAAAATAAGTTAATCAACAACATATTTACACAATGTTTTTTTATTAACTAAGTACAGAGTTGAGAGAATTAGGATTATTTTTTTGGCACAGTTTAGATATAGACAATGAAAAATTAGTTTGTAGAGCAAATGTTTCAACTAAAAAGATGAATCGTTTTAAAGTTGTGTAAGGTATTGCTATTGAATAGCAGGGGGTTCATATTGGAAGATCATATGATGGAGACATTCATATTGAAGAGAGACGGCGGGGACATATATATAATAATGATGAGGGGGAGATACATTTATACAGTTCTGTGGATTCTTATAACCTATATTAGCGAGGAGGAGAGATACATTTCTTGTAAGGGTTACATAAAGTTCATATTAAGATGATTAACATATTACCTTCAATTTGTGGAATGATGACACGAGACAAACAGTTACAAGTATCGATGGTGATTCTTTATTTCATTGAACCGGTCGAATGATGATGACGTCAGGAATTCACATTCGGGATCTACATAGTTTAATGTTCTTTCCTTCGCTTCCAAAGGACTCTGACTCCATCTCTCTCTCTCTCTCTCTCTCTCTCTGACTGACTAGCAGACTCAACTGTTCTGCCTCAACTGCCCGACTGCTCTAATCTGACTAATTCTAGCTCCTATATTGAGAATTCCTTTTTTGCTATGACGTCAGATGTGTGGTTCCAAAACGTGACCAACTCACATGGCTAAGCACACGTTTGTCCAAAACACACTTCTGCAAACAAAGAATTCTCAACTAACCTATTTTTTAACCTAATCTATTTTTTTTACAATATATTTTTAATTTGTATTGTTCATTCTTTTTAGCTGACATTTTTAATTCAGTTTTCATAAAAGAATGAACAATTCTTTTTACAATACAAATAATATCTAACTATTTTATAATAGAATTTAACAATAGCTAAATTTCTGCATTCCAATTTCTGAACCTTGCTTACAAGGTACGAGTCTCGGCTTATCCTAATCTCATTTTCACATATCTAATATTCTTATTTACATGGAAAGGGGACAGCTTTTCCTGTACATTGCTGTCTGTAAACCGAAAACGTGAAGTTTTGCAAAATCTAAAATTGGGTTTTCACTCCCCACCTTTTATTTATATATATTTTTTTTCATTTTTTTGTGTTTTTGTAGTCTTGCTGCGAAATGTACTCTGATTGAAAATCTTCAGGATGCTTTGGAAGTTGTAATCATTGCCGTGAAGAATTTGGTGAACCTTTATTGCCGGACATTCCAAACAGATTTTCTACTCAGTTCAAGTGAACCAGAAATTAAAGGTAAATTCTTTTTTTTTTTTCCTCTCTTTTCTTTTTCAAACATAATGTCACATATTATTTGGTTTATTCAGACTGTTGTTCTCATGTTGATTTTTTTTTTTTTTTCATAACTTTTCGACCAATGCAATCTCTGATCTTCTTCAGGTGCATCCTTTCAAATTAGGGAAAGTTGTACATACTTTTGGACTGAATCCTTAATTTAATCCATGGGATATATTGTTCTATTTTTGTAAGTCATAACCAGACATAAGTGTTAATTATTACGTTCTAATTTATTGTTGCATATAGTAAGGGTTGAATCATCAATCTCTTGTAGATTATCACTTGGAACTTATTGCTAATCATTGGCTTAAACTGTAGCACCAGGGGTGCTTGTGGTTAAAGGTGTGGATTAGAAATTAATTTTAAGTGATAGTCTTTTAAAGGTTGAAAGTTTAATCCTTACTACAGTACAGGTATTAATAACTAAAAATAACATACTTCATCATGATTGGTAGAACAAGAACAATCTACTTTTCATGTAAAGGGTTTAGGTCCCTGACTGAGGAAAATAAACAGCATTCACCCAAGGTGGGTTGAACTGGCTTTTCCCAAAGAAGGAAGTTTCATGGGAATATCAAATTCACAAGCAGTCCCCATTCGCATGTATATCCCAATTAAGGAAGATGACGAAGTTAGGTTTTTGCATTTATTGCAGAGAAATGTTGATGTTCTCTTACATACAGCACCTGGTATTCCTAAATGGTCACCTGATACTAACCAGGCTCAACGTTGCTTAACTTTGGTGATCTAACTAGAACTGGTGTATCAACGTGATTATGCTGTAATAAGATATGATGGATGATGTTTAGTTTGAAATTCTGCACAGGTTCATGAGTTTAAAAAGATAAACTTGAAGAAAGTTAGGGGTTACATTAGGTTAAAGGTTGTAAAACTAACAACGAAAATGAAAATAGTCGTTCAGCTAATTCAAACCATCAATTCTCATCTGATGAATTGTGAAATCAATCTCCCTTCTTTCTTTGTTTTTGATTTTTTGTTTCTTTAAATTTTTTTTAGACCTTCAAGAGGTCAGCACTGTTCGAGACAACTTCATTGTACACATTTCTACAGCTCATAGAATACACATTAAATGGACCAACGTGTGAGTATTTTGATTAAATCAATTTTTCCTCTGAAAAGAAAAGAATCGATATAATTAAGATGCATCCCTTTAGTCTACATCTGAAAATGCTATTTAAAAAACTGAATTTATTATTTGGAAACCCCTTTTGGAATTTCCATTTTTAGCTGTCTTAACACTAGCTTTAAATAAAAAAAAATTATTCTGCAGAATATTTACATACTGAATACAATATTAATATACAGATTATATTCTGTTAAATATTCTGTTTGTTTTCAGAAATGACTTTATTTTTTTCTGCTGTTATTTCTGAATACATCCAAGTTCATCTTAAAATATTGTACACTTAATGATTATCCTTGAGTTGCCTTTGCGCCTTGATAAGCAGTAACTTGTTAGTGCATAAAGAAAAAAGACATTATTGCTGTTCTTAATCTCATCCAGACCCTTGCTTAAAAAAATATATTACTCTACTAGCTGTCCCGACCCAATGTTGCCCTATAGCTTATTTGCTTGCAATTTGCTTTTATTTTTTTCTCAATCAAACATAAGTAACTCTGCGTGTCTTTCTTTTCTTGCAATGGTGGCTTATTGAAAATAATTCCAGCCTGAACAAAGTATTTTCTGGAAGGAGTTCAATCGAATTACATAATTTTTTAAACAACATGCTGCAACATTTCATAAGGAAAACTGACGAACCAAAAGTGAATATTGAATTTTGTTAGAAGAAAGATATCGATACTGACATTAAACATTAGATTACCCTCCCACCCCATGTGGATTTGTTGTAAAAGAAAGCCTCATTAACACTATTGACAACTTTTTGGATTGCTTTATTTTTCCAGCTATCAGGAATATACCGTGGAATGCGGACTTTGTTATGGAGGAATACAGCTGAGTCGTCATCTTATCACAGCTCCAAAAGCTTTGACTAATTCAGGCTTGAATGAAAGAGTTTTATGGAATGAATGGTAAGTAAATAAATCTGTTTATCCTCCTCCCTCTCCCCCTTTTAGTTTAGTGCAGTGTCCACATAAGGATTCAAAATGGCAGCCCTGTAACTGGATATTTGAAAAGGGGGTGTCACTCACCAAATTAAAATCATGACACAACTTTACACGTGTTGTTCTCGCATTGACGTAATAACACATTATACTATTATTTTTTTATTTACTATTAAACAAATATTTATTAAAATAAAAAAAAAATGCAATTTCAAGCATGATTTAATAAGTTTTATTTAATGAATAATTTAATTTTGGCTATCAGAATGAATTTTTGTTTCTTCAATTTGTTTCTACCACGTGTCCAGTTTCTCTCTCCTGGCATTTGTCACGTAATCAGTATTTGTCTTTTGGCTGTTTTATAAGCATGCTAGATGAAGAAATGAAAATAAGATGACTACCTGACAATGGCAGGAAGGTACAGTTAGTGTTTGTAATAAAAATGAGGTCACGTTTTAAGAGTTTTATTTTTATGCAACTACTAAGCTCTACTCATGTATTGAGCACTGTTGAAATATTGAAACACACACAGAGATATATATATATATATATATATATATATATATATATATATATATATATATATATATATATAATCTTATGTTATAAAGAATGCTATATATATTCTTAACCTCGATTACTATATGTATATATATCATTCAAACACATTAGTGTTTGAAGATATGGTTAAGTAGCAGTTTTAGTCATTTAGAACTGCTTTAAAGCTTCACTGCTCACTTATTTTTCGACCAAGTTTCAAACAATTATTACAGTTTATAGATCACCTTCTTAGCTATATTGTAAAAAAGAAATTTCAATTTTCGTTCAGTAAAACAAAAGTTATGATGAATTTACTGGTGTTCAAAATCGTAAAAAATCATAAGGCCATGAGCAACGTTTTTTATAACTGATTTCCAAAGCAACTACGTCGCTTCAGCGACTACTGTTGCTACCAATTGGGGGTATTTCATTGAAAGCAGACGAGTTCTGTACATTGTTACATATGTGTATGTTATGTGTATGGGGCAAAAAAAAATAAGACTGAAATTAAAGAAAGAACAAGTGAATTTACTGGAAGCCTGGAAAAATCATGGATTACAATAAAAAATGCAAGCATGAAAAGTATTATGATTAAGCTTAAACATGGAAAGTAAAGGACTAGTTGTTAAAACTGGAAAAGAAAAGGACGAAATATTCTAGTAAAAAATAGAAATTTATAACTTAAAATATTGCAACATTAAGAATTGATTATATAATGTTAAATTAAAAAAAAATTTAATGCTGCAATATTTTAAGTTATAAATTTATTATATTTTTTATTAGAATATCTTGTCCTTTTATTTTCCAGTTTTAACAACTAGTCTCTTAATTTTCCATGTTTAAGCTTAACCATATTACTTTTCATGCTTGCATTTTTCTATTGTAATATATATATATATAAACAATATTAGGCTACATTCCAGTAACCAACATTTTATTTTCTAAACATTTTTTCAAAAAACTTTGGTACATTTTTGAAGAAAACCATCCAACATATATAAAGGTTATTTCAAAAGTAATGCCTCCTATTTTTTATTCCACCTGAATGGTTCAGAAGAAATTCATGAGTTGAAAGTTTCATCTTTCTGTTGCAGATGTTGACAGTATGAGACTCTAAGAAAGCAACACCTGTCATGGACATGCGTGAAAAGCAGAGATATGTCATTGAATTCCTAGCTATAGTGCATTGAAAATAGTGATGACAATATAGAAAAATAAATTCTGGAGCACAAAAAGTCACTCGTTTTAATGGTATCATTCCTGTTTTTGTAGTTCTTCAATTTTTTGAGTTAAAAAAAAAAAATAGGAGGCTTTACTTTTTGAACTACCCTCATGTGTATGTGTGTGTGTGTATATATATATATATATATATATATATATATATATTTCAACATTGTAATAATTATAATTTCAAGGGAACTCAGAGGGATGGTATCCAAGGATGTCATAGAAAGTCCTAATACAGTGATCACTCAATATTGCAAATAAAGCATTAATAAAGCTGAGGAATATATATATATATATATATATATATATATATATATATATATATATATTATTCAAAATTGAACATAAGTATTATTTCTTTGATATGTTGAGCGTTTTTATTTCTTTCATCTGGACATTTAGAAACAATAGATTTCTTGTTAGAGGGAAAACATCTTATGAAATACTAATTATATAGTAAGATTTTCAAAATTTTGCTCGAAAAATTATTTGAAATAATTTGAAAGATATGATTTTTTTCCTTCAGACAGGCATCAGCCTCTTCTTTTTTTCTCCTTTATTTCTTTTTTTTCCTTTTATTTCTTTTTTTCCTTTTATTTCTTTTTTTCCTTTTATTTCTTTTTTTTCCTTTTATTTCTTTTTTTTCCTTTTATTTCTTTTTTTTCCTTTTATTTCTTTTTTCCCTTTTATTTCTTTATTTATTTTCTTTCTTTTTTCTTTTCTTTTCTTTTCTTTTTTTTTTTGACACTTAGATTTTCTTCTAGATTTTTATATTTCATTCCACTCACCAAAAAGACTTCAAATCAACTTCTTGAAAGAATTTTTCAAACAGTATTTAAATAATATTTGAAACATCTTATAGTATATAATCTTTAGTATTTGAAACAATATTTTCCCTCTGACAAGAAATGTATTGTTTTGAAATGTCCAGATGTAAGGGATTCAAACTCTTTCAAGTGAGTATATAAAATAAACAATTCCTATGTTCAGTTGTACTAAAAGCATTTTCCTATATACTTAATGACATAAAATGCATGCAAAAATATTCTGTAATTCTAAGATTGAGTTGTATTTGAAAAATAAATTAATTTTAATTCTTTTAATTAGTTTTTTTTTTTTTTTTTTTTACACGGTGATCACCACTTATCAAGGCCCAGAAGCCACTCAGGGATAAGGGTTATTGCAAGTATATTACGTTAATGTGGAGATTTGATGAAGTGTTTACTTAAGGGGGCGGTTCATTAGGAATTTGTGAACGTTGGACTTGAAGACATCCAAGTTGTAGTCAGGATGAAAGCAGGCAGACAAAACAGAGTTCCACAGATGTGTAGTTCTAAGAAAGAAGCTTTGTTCATGGTATCTACGTTTTGATTTAGGCATAGATAAAGAGTGGGGAAATTTTTCACAGTGGATTCAGCTACACTGGTGTTTTTCGTGAACGATTGGCAAGGGGGGACCAGAGATTGGAGTTCAGACGAGCACCTGCCATGGAAATAACGATAAAACAAGGATAGGCTCGCAACGTCTCTTCTGTGGGAGAGAGGTTGCAGGGTAGAGAAAAGGGCATCCCCCACTAAGCCACAAAGTCTATTTTGTACTCTGTCAAGGCAGGATAGGCTGTTTTTAGCAGCTCCTGCCCAGATATGGCAGCAGTATTCCATCCTTGGACGTACTTGGCTTTTATATAGATAGAGAATTGCATCAGTAGTGAGATATCTTCTGGAGCGGTAGAAGGATCCCACCATCTTTCCAGCGACCTTGGCAACAGACTTGATGTATGTGTTCCATTTCAGATCAGGAGTAAAGGACAATGTAATTTGTAATTAACTAAATTAACTGAACACTTTGTATTAATTTATTTATTAAATTGCGGACTATTATCCTCATCTTTTTTAGTTGTTTTACAATGTTTCTATCCCATCATGGTTACTACCTGATGAAGGCCAGAGAAATAGTTGGCTGAAACGTCGTGAAACAATAACTAATAAAAGATGAGGATAATAGTCTGCAATTAATAAATAAATAAATAATACTCATCTCAATAATGAATTCCGATTAATTGAATAATATATAATCTTTGTGTCTTAAGATAATATGCATTATAATTTGGAATTAATTTAATACCTTACTGAGGTATTTGATAATGAATCTATTTTGGGGGATTCTTGCTTTGTTTTGTTTTTTTAAAATTTTTTTTGTTGTTTTTTGTGGAAATTAAACTTTGTTTAGACACTGTTGTTAATTTGTTTTACTTGGTACTAACAAAAATTCTGTTCTGAAGATGATCTGATGTTTGAAAATTTTTATGTCTCTTGAATGATTTGAAATAATCGCTGCTTTGAAACAGCTGTAAACAACTATGATACCTTCGCGTATAATCATTATTTCGGATATGATTTGAAAATGATTTACTTTGTCAATATATATAAGAGCAAATAGTTAATAAAATATGTCAAAAAACACTTAGAAAAAGAGTTAAAAACATATTTAATCTGAAAAGGAAACACTTAATAAGTGGATAGTCCTTAATCCGCAGAGTTTCAAAGAAATACTTTCCTCCTCATCATCATTAATTGTAATTTTTATTTTATATATATATATATATATATATATATATATATATATACATATATACACTCAGATCTATCTCAGTGAGTATTGAGCTACTAGTGATGATTGAAGTTTGGGGTTAACTCAGAGTTTACTACTTGATCTAATTTGATTATTATTTTTTTTTAATTTTCTTCCTTTGAAGATTGTAGCATTGTGTATGGGGCAGCCAAACCAGCTTCCAACATTGCCCTGCTTTTTATTGAAACCAGCCGAGAGCTCTTTTTAGTATCCTCATTGTTCACTTAAGTGCAATTATCTAGACCTCTTTTGCACTTGGTTTACCAGGAATATTGGTTAGGTAGGACTTCAGGTTCTTCTTCATAAGCCATATAGCACCTATAATGACTGGCATGATTGTGTGTGAGTGTATGTGTGTGCCAAAATTGAATATGAAATTAATTGCTTGTTATTCTATTAGAAAATATAGTTATTTGAAACAATTTTTTTTTTTTTTTTTTTTTTTTTTTTTTTTTTTTTTTTTTTAGAGAATCTATTTTATTTAAGACAAGCTGGATGTCATTATTGTGGTGGTGATTATTGATGCAATGTATTGGCCTTTGCAAAGCGTTAGCCAAAGAACACACATAGACATTTTTACTGGGATCGATTTTTTTTCCATAAAAACATAGTTCCAGACTGAATTCTTAGAAGGAGAGTCCATTTTTTGTTTAAAAAAGAAGAGTAAAGTAAAATATCAAAATGGGGTTGATGTGGATGCTTTCTTTTTGCTTTTTCCTCCTCTTCTAATGATAACAACCAGACTGCAGAATTTTTTCTTCCCACTCACTTTCTCCCTCTCATTAGATTACCCCTTAACAGTAAGCAGTTTCTTTGCCTGCAAATGACCTGATGCTGACCCTGGCTCTCATATGCAGAAACAAGATTAACCTTGATTCAAACAAAATATTGACCTCATATGACCCACTAATCTATTTTTAAGCTGTCTTTCTTTTAAGCATTTTCATTCATTGCCCCCACTCCTTCATTTACAAAAACAATTTTTCCTTTCCCCTCTCTTTTTTTTAACATCAAATAATGCTGATAAAATATAAAGAATTTAGAGTGTAAAAAAAATTAATAATGATAGTTTTTTTTTTTTTAATAGGGTGGGAGGGGTGATAATTTGGATTATTTGACTACTGTTCTCATCTTGATAGTTATTTTCGAATTTAGCAGCATTCACCTTAATCAGGTACATTTTTCCAAATTAGAAGTCTTGAAGGTGGGAGTGTACTGAATTTTAAACTGAACCATTTATTTAATCCATTATTGTTCTCATTCCATCAACAATGACCAATGTTATTTTTTACTTACTATCTCATGTAGGTACTCTCAGAAGACTGATGGTAACGTGGGTGAGGGGGGGGGGCTTTAAACCTAATCTTGACTCATTATAGTCTGCCAATCTGTATAAACATATTCATTGAAATATTTCCAATTTTTCTCAATGAACTCTCTTCCTAATACGAAATGAAATGAACATTAACTCTTATCAACAATTTTTAATGAAATATAATTTGGATAAATGAGCAAAGTTTTGATTATGATTTCCTGACCCCTGTGTAATGCATGGCTTTTAATTAATTGATTCAGACTTCTTTGACATCTCAACTAATAAATTTCGCCTTTTTTTACAAGAACTCTAAAAATATACACGAGCATTCTTTGTTTTTCTTATTGCTGTAAACTTCCATTTTAAACATATATAAAATCTCTTGTAAATGTATACCCTCTGAACTCATTTTGTTTTGCTTACTGTTAAACATGTCTCTCATTTTCTCACATTTAATGATAAACCTAAAAAACTTTGTCAATGAAAACATTTCTCTGGATGTAGCTCATCACAAAATAAGTTGCCCATTACAAAACACTTAAAGTAACATCTCAAACTTCTCCATCTCTTTTACTCCCTCTATTCTCTATATCCAATCTTCTTCCATCTGTTCTCAATCTCCCTCCCCCTCTTCTCAATCTCCTTCCCTCCCTCTCTTCTCAATCTCCTTCCCTCCCTCTCTTCTCAATCTCCTTCCCTCCCTCTCTTCTCAATCTCCTTCCCTCCCTCTCTTCTCAATCTCCTTCCCTCCCTCTCTTCTCAATCTCCTTCCCTCCCTCTCTTCTCAATCTCCTTCCCTTCCTCTCTTCTCAATCTCCTTCCCTTCCTCTCTTCTCAATCTCCTTCCCTTCCTCTCTTCTCAATCTCCTTCCCTTCCTCTCTTCTCAATCTCCTTCCCTTCCTCTCTTCTCAATCTCCTTCCCTTCCTCTCTTCTCAATCTCCTTCCCTTCCTCTCTTCTCAATCTCCTTCCCTTCCTCTCTTCTCAATCTCCTTCCCTTCCTCTCTTCTCAATCTCCTTCCCTTCCTCTCTTCTCAATCTCCTTCCCTTCCTCTCTTCTCAATCTCCTTCCCTTCCTCTCTTCTCAATCTCCTTCCCTTCCTCTCTTCTCAATCTCCTTCCCTTCCTCTCTTCTCAATCTCCTTCCCTTCCTCTCTTCTCAATCTCCTTCCCTTCCTCTCTTCTCAATCTCCTTCCCTTCCTCTCTTCTTCATCTCCTTCCCTTCCTCTCTTCTTCATCTCCCTCCCTCTCTCTTCTTCATCTCCCTCCCTCTCTCTTCTTCATCTCCCTCCCTCTCTCTTCTTCATCTCCCTCCCTCTCTCTTCTTCATCTCCCTCCCTCTCTCTTCTTCATCTCCCTCCCTCTCTTTTCTTCATCTCCCTCCCTTTTTCTTCATCTCCCTCCCTCTCTTTTCTTCATCTCCCCCTCTCTCTTCTCCATCTCACAATTTCTCTCATTCACCCTTCATTTATGCTATTTGCATTTCCTTCCACCATCTAAAACATTCATGTTTAGTTGAAGATGGACAGTGAGTGACAAGCAAACAAAATAACAAACAGCGTCATCAGTTTTTCTAATTATACATTTTAAAAAATGTTAATTTTTTTTTTTTTTTTTTTTTTTCTCAAGGTATATATATTGTTTTGTTCTTTCAGGTTACATTTTGATTCTGTCACTTTATATACCCTCCCCCGAGAGACGAGGTTGTCATTCACGCTCAGAGGAATCCCCATCACCACTGGTAATTCAGATAACACCTTGTCCACCACAATTCCAGTTGTTCTTGCTGGAGCCACAATCCAGTTATTCAACTATAAAGGGTAATAAGACATTCATCAAATGATTGACTCTCAAACTTTCCAACTATTATTTATTTATTTATTTATTTTATATATAAAAAAAATTCAATTATTTGGAAAAATATTTTTTTTTTTTTTTTTTTTAATTTATTTTTGTAAATTCTTGTAAAATATCCCTTGGATTAAAAAAAAAAAAAAATGACATTTTTCCTTACAAAAATGCAAAACAAAATTTTAAAAATTCTATTTAATAAAAAAAAAATTCAATTAAAAAAAGTTAATTGATCAAATGAATATCAATTTTTTTTGTAAACAAGTTAGCTATTTTAAATTGGGTGGGGTGGGGTCATCATACTTGGAAATTAAGTAATTTGGAAGCATTTAAACTAGTATTAAAATTTTTTATCAAATCCCGTGTATTAATTGATTGACAGTTTTCATAGCTATTTACATCCAATCATTTTATAAATAAAGATTAAAACAATATTGTCCTAACAATTAGTTAGTTTTCTAACAATTTGGCTCAATTGATAATTTAATCACCAAATTATATTGTCATGAGTAAATTTAACTTTCAAAATTACATTTATAAAAAATGACTTCTTAATATGAATTTGAAGAAAAAAAAATTTCTTTATTAATCTTTGCAAAGCACATGGCCTAAAGAAGTTCAACTGACTCAAAACTGAAATATGTCTGCAAATGTGTAATGATAAAAATGTTTATCTAAATTAAAAACTTTTGATTATTTTGACTACTGTTTCTCATCTTGAGTGCCATTCTCACAACATTTTGGACAATGTAACCTCTGACCTTCAAATTTATCTTGTCGAACTCAGGAATCTTTCTATAAAAGAACACCAGAAAGCCATAATACGTAGAGATGGTGAAAAATTATATATGGCTGACCATATACGGAGAGAAAAAAAGAAACCATCTACTTCTATTAGACAAAGTAAAAATTATAGACAAAAAAAAAAAAACGGTAGAGAGTAAGATGATTCAAAGTAACCGCGCATATGTTAGGCAACAATGACCTAATAGACCTAGTATAGAATTTAATACAATATGGAAACCATTAATTATAAATATATATAATAAGGTTAATACTCTAGATTGTCTATTGTCTGTACCCGAATTGTGTATTTATTAGTTATTAATTCCCTTTATTCTCGTTGCAATTGTTTGGTGGCCTGGAAGTAAAGATTTAGCAAATGGAGTCAAAGGTGGCTTCGTGGCTGGGTTTGAATCTCCCGACCAGCAGCAATAGTAAATTCATACACTGATGATTGCATAAGCATGAAACACTAATGTCTGCGGGTATAAAAGAATAACTATCATTTAATCATATATATATATATATGATGTGCTTCTACAAGCATATATTGATTGATTGTAGTGATAAGTAGTAAGACTGCACGTCGAAAAATGATAGATTTAAGGCTCTCAAAATTCATACTAGAATTAAGCACAAAGATAAAGTACTAAGTAAAATTCAGTTCTTAGCGATACTCTTTTAAGAGTTGAAAATTCAGTCCTCAGTACTGGTGATACTAAGAATACAATTCTAGTCACGGATGATGGAACTAGAGCATGCTATTCCTTTGGATGAAATAAAGGATCCATTCAAAATTCCATACAGATTTCTGATTCCAACAAGGTACACCTGAAGAAAATTGGAGGTTACATTGTTGTGAGAATAATACTGAAGATGAGAACAGTTGTCAAAATAATCCACAAACTATTAATCCTAATCTAAAAAAATTCAAAAGTATAATAAAGATTTGTACCAAAAAATATATGAAAGATAATTGCAAATTAATAACATGCATTTTTGCTGTTTAAAGATTTTTTTTTTTTTTAGAATATCTCTTTGAAATTGTCTTCAAAAAGTCAAGTTATCAAAATTTGTTTAGTAATTTTACTGCTAACATTTACTACTAACTTTTTTGTCCCTTATTAGACTTTGAAAGTATTTGTTTTCCAGAGAATTAGTTCAAGGGAGCCAATTGGTGCCGATGCGAATGGGCACAGCTGCTGATCCGTTGGGCCCAACATCATCAACTATTTTGTCGGACACAGTTTTTTTACAAGTGCGTATTATTAACATATTGCTTTCAGAAAAAAAAAGTTTGAAAAGTTTGTGTTGTTACATTCCCGAAATGTTATTCACGTTAGACATTTTCCCTTTTTTTAAATTTTTTCATTGGTAATATTTTTCATTGTCTGTTTAATAAGTTTTGTCTTCATAAAATAAATGGTAAAAAAAATATTAAAATTGTAAAAAAAAATTTTTTCTTTTTCATTAGTTGGCAATTTCTTAAAGCCATCCAACACATGCCAGCATATAAAACAGACATTAAACCAAATATGATGATTATGATTGCCTTCTTTTTATTTTTAAATTTTTTTCTCTGAACATTTGAATATTGATGAGCTGTACTTTTGTAGTTGAAATCAGATTAAATTGCCTTCTAACAACTAAGTGCCCCTGTTTGGAAGTTCATGCACAAGGCCCTCGTCATGAATATAAATTTATGATGCAGAGTCCCTATGAAGAAACTCCTTAATTTTTGACAACATTTTAAGTAAGGGGACAAAAAATAAGTTCAGAATGCTGCCAAAATCACTACCTCCTCCACTCCTAGTGATAGACTGTATAAATAAGATTGGAAAGGGTTCAAACAGAATATGAAAGAGGATGAGAGTAATAGACAGAAACACAGGTAACTTGGTAAATAAATTACTAATAATGGCAGTTAAATCTTTAAAATGGATATTTTTCAAACAATTCGAAAATTAAGGAATATTTAAACATGTATTTTGTGTTATTAAAAAAAAAATATATATATATATATATATATATATATATATATATATATATATATATATAAAAGTCTTAGGGAAACAAATGTTGATTAACTCAGTTTAAGTATAATAAAAGTTTCTAACTTAAAAAAAACAAACGATGAAACTTTAATTTTAAATATTTCTTTTTATTTGAATAAATTTACATGTTTTTGGTTTTTATTTCTTTTTCTATCAATGTCAATGAAAATTGCTTTTTTTTTTTTTTTTTTTTTTTTTTTTTTTTTTTTCTAGATCAATCTTCCTGATTTTGGTAAAATCATTAGATTTCCTGAACCTCATGTTGCATATCAAAGGTTTGTTTTTTCTACAATCTTTCATTTCAATAATTTTGTATATTTTTTTCTTAGAGCCGTCCAACACATGTAAGCATGTAAAACGGACGTTAAACGAAATGTAATGATTATGATAATTGTACCTATCCGGTGTTGCTCAGTCATTTTAGTTAGTAATTTTTATTTTTACAGAAAAAAAAAAAAAATGTAATCTGTAAAAGAGAGACAACTCTCCACTTAAAAGTAGGAGTTATTGCCCTTTTCATTTTTATTTATTTACTAGCGGTCGTAAAATATGTTTAAATATATTTTTATTCATGTAGATTTCGTATTTATTATTACAGAGTCAATTCTCTATTGAATATTATATTGTACTTAAAATATAGTACCGATTTCAAAAGTAAAAAAAAAAAAAAAAGATTTGGGTGCCATCAGCTAGAATCGAAACCAAAACATTTAGCGTTCCAGTTGTGTTCCCTACCATTGTTTTTAAATTAAACCACTTTTAGCTATGCACAAATTAATACGAATATGTCAGCAAGTTGAAATGAACATTTTACATTTCAACTTGACAACTTATCCATCCAAACAAAGATCTTATTTGTATAAATATTTATACACACAGACGCACACACACATATATTTACTGTTTTATTTATATAGATTTATTTATTTTGTGTGATTAGCAAAAATCTTTCATAATTTAGATTGCTTGAGCTCGACTAAGTAATTCTTTAAATAAAGTGTAGTGGGATACGTTATCATATTACCAAATAATAAGTGAAAAATTTACTCATCAGAAATCAAGCTTGATTTGTCAGCTTAATGGCTATTTGAATCCAACTTTAAAAATCTGGCCGAAATAATTTTATGGATATTGATAATTAGGTTGTACAGAATTTCCCGCTAGTTAGATTGAGCCTGTTTTCTCGTTGCATACACCACATCTGAAACCATAGCAGCTCACACACACTGATTCTGAATAAGGTCATATGAGATTGCTAGAGACATAGTTGCACTGCCAAAGATCAACCATTTATGAGCCAGAGATCATTATGTTTGCCATGAAAAATGTTTTTTTTGGATTTGTTTAAGGGAATGGGTCCATATCCTATGATGTCTTAGTGTTAAAACCTTTGCTTTCACTCTCAGTAAATCGGAGTTTGTTTGGGAGAGAAGAGCAATATTACACATTACACTTTATAGGCCAATAAGAGCGCTCCTTTCCTATTGTCGATCCCAGGTCTATCGGACCTTTACATCATTGCTCTATGAATCAGACTTCCCTAGGGTGTAATCTAGCAGCCACTACAAATGCTTTGTACAGTACTTTTATTTTTTCTTACAACTTGTTTTGGTTTACATGGCAATTTTTCTGTTTTTGCTGCCAATTCTGATTGAAGATGAAAGCAGATCAAACTTAAATTGTAAAAAAAAAAAAAAAAAAAAAAAAAATGTATGTGTTTTTTTAATTAATTTTAATTACAAGAAAAAACACAATTCTTTGTAGTCATCAGAATTTAGATTAGGTTATTTTATTCTAATTTTTTTTTTTTTATTAAAAAAATGTTATTTTTGTTTCTTTTTTATAAGAAAAAGTGTTGGTCATCTTTATTTTTAGCCTTACTTAAATTTTCAAATTCATTTTCAGTGTCAAGAAAAGCTTTGAATCTTTGAAACCTGAAGAAAAAGAAGTTTTCAGTGGAATCCTTGAAAAAGATTCTGCAACACGGTAAGCAATTGTTTGTAATCTTGTTCTTCATGGGATTAATTTTTACAGATTCTTATAAAAATAATTTAAAAATACAAGAATGGAATAAAGTTAATTTCTAATTAATTTTATTTTTAAATGCAAGTTTTGTAATAATAGATTTCAGAGGATTGCAACAATGCAAGGGTATGAATAGCAGGTTTTTTTTTTTTTTTTTTTTTTTACACAGTGATCACCACTTATCAAGGCCCGGAAGCCACTCAGGGATAAGGGTTATTGCAAGTACATTACGTTAGTGAGGAGATTTGCTGAAGTGTTTACTTAAGGGTGCGGTTCATTAGGAATTTGTTAACATTGGACTTGAAGACATCCAAGTTGTAGTCCGTAGGGAAGCAGGCAGACGGAACAGAGTTCCACAGGCGTGCAGTTCTAAGAAAGAAGCTTTGTTCATGGAATCCGCGTTTTGATTTAGGCACAGATATAGAGTGGGGGAAATTTTTCACAGTGGATTCAGCTAGACGGGTGTTTTTCGTGAACGATTGGCGAGGGGGGACCAGAGATTGGAGTTCAGACGAGCATCTGCCATGGAAATAACGATAAAACAAGGACAGGCTCGCAACGTCTCTTCTGTGGGAGAGAGATTGCAGGGTAGAGAAAAGGGCATCCCCTCACTAAGCCACGAAGTCTATTTTGTACTCTGTCAAGGCAGGATAGGCTGTTTTTAGCAGCTCCTGCCCAGATATGGCAACAGTATTCCATCCTTGGTGAATTGAAAATTGGGTAAAAAAAAAAGACAATAGAAGACATAAAAGGACTTGTATTTTTCTCTTTATTTCTTACTGTTTCGTTTTTTAATCAAGAGCCTGTTACATAGTGTTGAAGTATTTACTGATATCTCAAGGATATGGCCTCCTTTTCAAAGTATCTATATTTCAGTGAAGTGTTGATGATATAGGTCATCCACAAGTTGGTTTAATATAAGCATGGCTGTGAATGTAGTTCTGCACAAGTTTTATTTTATTTAATATTAAATATGAATGTCTTTCTATCAAAAAGCTAGTATTTATTTGAATAAACTTAGAAGTTCCAAAACAGATTTGATAAAATATAATTTCTATAGTAATAAAATTGAGACAAGTTCACACGAGCATTTCATTGGTCAACATTAGTAATTACGCATTGAATTATTGTTTTTTAATTACTATAATGTAATTTATTGAAATAAAAACTGCAATAACGTAAAATTAGAAAAAAAAAAATTTTAATCCAGAATGCAGAAAAATAATTACAAATTTAAATCCAGAACGCATTTTAATTTCTTAAACAAGTCAGCCATTTTCATCTTTTATTACTAGTTGAAAAAGAGAATTACTTTGTAACCCTTCAAAATCCGAATGGAATTTGAAAGCCTTTCAATTATATAAAAAAAAAAAAAAAAAAAAAGTAATTTAAACTGGCTTTAAATTTCTCAGCAAATTCTCATGTATTACAAGTTTGGGAAGTGTTTTGCATCTGATAATTTTATAGATTTAAATTATTACCTTAACAAAATTTAGTTATAGCTTTATAATAATTTAGTTCAATTAATGATTTAATGTCCAAATGATACTGTAATTAAATTTAAATTTAAAAATTCTTTTTTAGAAACTATATAGGCTTTTAACACCAAAGTACTATATAGGGTTCTAAAGCCAAAGTACTATGACGGCTTCTAACGCCAAAGTACTATGACGGCTTCTAACGCCAAAGTACTATGACGGCTTCTAACACCAAAGTACTATGACGGCTTCTAACGGCAAAGTACTATGACGGCTTCTAACGCCAAAGTACTATGACGGCTTCTAACGGCCAAGTATAATGACGGCTTCTAACGGCAAAGTACTATGACGGCTTCTAACGGCAAAGTACTATGACGGCTTCTAACGGCAAAGTACTATGACGGCTTCTAACGGCAAAGTACTATGACGGCTTCTAACGGCAAAGTACTATGACAACTTTTAACGGCAAAGTACTATTACAGCTTCTAACGGCAAAGTACTATGACGGCTTCTAACAGCAAAGTACTACGTAGGCTTCTAACACCAAACTACTATTTAGCTCAAGCTATTTCAAACATACCGTCACTTTTATACATCATCTGTATCAATGTATCAAAACCTGTTATCTCTTCAATTTTTTTTTTATCATTTTACTAAGGAGTTATCATTTATCAGAAAGAGGGTTAAGCCTAGAATACTTTCTTCAGGATGCAAGCATTGATACTATGTGCTTCAAATTATTGCCCATCTATATCTACTCTTATCATTGAGAAAGGATTTGATAGCTGAGAAGATAGTCAGATATTCTACATAGCGAGCAAGTTTGTAAAGTAATCCTTTCAGTCAAACCCTATTGAAGGTCTTTCATATATCCAGAGCTATTGCCCTATGAACAAAGTCTATTCTTCTATCAATAGGTTAACTGATCCTTTGCAATATTACAGTCAGCATGTCAGCAGTTGACCTTGTAGAATGAAATCCATATTGCTTCTCACTAAGTATATTGTTTTTGCTGAGGTGATTGTTGATTTTCAAAGATTGAAACTATTTTCTTTTTTAGCTTCAAAATCCTTATTTTTGTGTTTCTTGTTCACATTTATCAGAAACTAGTGACATTCACCCGGTGTTACCTGTGTGGAGATATATTGTTGGACTGAATTTCTTTAGGAAAAAATAATTTCAAATATAATCATGTTTATAATTTTTTTGCCTTGAAAGGATAGTTAAAAAGACGATTTGTAATACGAGACCAAAAAAAAAAAAAGTATGGTGATTTTTAGTAAAAAAGAAAACTTCCAGACAGCAGTAAAAATATTTATTTTTAACAAAGCAGATTATTGTGGATTTTTAAAATACTGATAAAAATGATTATTTTAATTTAAACTTTATTTTTAATACAATCTTCACTTTGTTTCATTTTATTTTTGTTTTATGAAACACGAAAGAAAATATTTAAAAAAAAAAAAAAAATTTTTTTAGTTTCTTTATTTCTATATATTTTGGTTTTTATGGACCTAATCAATAAAAGTCTCTAGTGACCCAGATGGAATCAAAAGAAAAGTTCTTTCAATTCATTTTCCTGCTTTCCAGCTGACTACAATATGTTCGTCTTCAAGTACAATAAAGTTCTTGATGAGCCATTCCCCTTTAGTAATTCAATTTACCAAATTTGCAATTCTAACGATTACGATGATATTGTCCCTTTGACTACTGCACACTCTTTATCCCTTATCCTCAGGTGGCCTCTGGACCTTGATAATTGGTGATTCCTTTGTAAAAAAAAAAACTTCCTTTAAAAATTAAATCCTTCTTGAAACTTATTGGAATGTTCTAACTTAACAAACGTTGACATTTTTGTATGTATCATAGATGAAGAAGAAAGTTGAATGTAGTTTTTGTTTTTATGTTTTAGATGCACAGCATCCGAGTTGCAGTTGTTATGGGATAAGAAATACCATTTGATGGATGAGCCTGCTTTTTTGCCACGTGTCCTCCAGGCTGTTCCAAAATGGGAATCGTTTTGTTTACCAGAAATTTACTGCTTCCTGGGTCAGTGGCATCCATTACAGTCCACCCAGGCCTTCGAACTGCTATTGCCATAGTAAGTAAATAACGTTATCTTTTTTAGTGTTTTATTTTATTTTTGTTTGTTTCTCCCTCCTCATCTCTACCTCCCTTTCTCTTTTTTTCTTCACTTCTTTCTCTATATCCTTATTTATCAGTATACTTCTGTCTCTTCTGTTCTTCCTTCATGAATAAAATAAAGTTCACTCAAATATGTACTGTTTTAAGTGTGCAGTTAAACATACCTTGAAGAAACATGGACTCATTTCACTGAAAGAACTGGAAAATCAGTCTTCTATTTGATATTGAAACCATACCAGAATCATCAATCCTAACATGAAAAGTATCATGCAACGAGACTCAGCTGAATAACTGTGACAATCTGTTCAGAAAGTTCAACTACCACAAGAAAGAAAAAAAAACAAGGATGTAGATGCAATTTTATAAATCCTCTCTGTTGCATTATAGAACTCTTCAATAATGTTGTGTAGGAGACAAGTCTTCTCCCTCTTTTTATCCACAGCTACCTCTAACAAGCAGAATTGTCTTCGGTGGCACAGTAACACTAGTCCAAAACTAATAAAATGCTCATTCAATTACACAAATGTTTCTCGTCGATTCATATTTATCAACATTTTCTTTATCCATCACTACTATTGTTTCCCATCTTTAAAAATGAGCTGATGTCCACACATATAAATTACTGACATCTACAAAAACCTAAAATTCTATGCATGTGCTTTTGACATTTTGCAAATGGTAATTTGACAAATAAGACATCATGGGCACTTTGAATCCGATAGGTGTGAATCTCTAAACACAGTTAAAAAAAGCATGAAACGCGTGTTTTCTTAATTCCTGATTTCAGCTTTTGTTGCAATCTATTACAAGCTGGAGTTGCTACTCCTTGGCTTAAACTGATTAAACATTTTAAGAGAAATCTTTCCCAAATCTAAATGGATGCCATCTATACTAACTTTTCTTGCATGGCAAATCTAAGATCTATAAAGTCTTTTTGTCTGTATAAATGGTCTTTGTCATTCCTCCTTCATTTCTTTCTACAGTTACCCTGATGTCAAAGTCCGAGCCATTGCCGTCAAGTGCCTCCGTGCCCTCCCCACTGATGAGCTCCTTGATTATTTACCCCAGTTAATACAGGTAAGCCCACTCCTCCATTTTCCTTTACTTTTGGTTTTGTTCCTATTGGAATCGGATAAAACAATAAATGTATTGAATTTTAAATTAATTTATTTGTATTTTTAAATTTTAAGATGATTGTTTGGATTATATGGTTATTTTTAAAGTGTTTCGGACGATGTAACTGCCAACCTTCTTCAGGTGCATCATTTCAAATGGAGAAACCTTTATGGAATTTCAAACTGAAGTTTTTATTTAATCCACAAAGGTAGATAGTTCTCATTCCATCAGCCATGATTGAGTAGTAGTGCTTTTTAATCTTATTCCTAATTATTATCGTCTGTAGTGATTATCAAACTGTCAGAAGACTAACTTAGAACTGATTATAATATCTTTGTCATCCGTTACAATTAATTAAAAATTCTACCTAGGTTTTCAAGTTGATATAAGGATTCCAGAGTTTAAAACAATACACTCGAAAAAGGTTGGTGGTTACATTGGCCAAAGTGTTATGAAAATAACAACCAAGACAAGGACAGTAGTCCAAATAATCCAAATTAATTTGTATTTTTAAATAATGCAACACTTGTGGTTTTTTTTTTGTTTTGTTTTTCAAAATAATAAAAGAACTTTCCATCTATGGAACATGTAGCCACAAGACTGCTTCCCTACAGACTGCAACAAATCCAATTTCAACAAATACTTGTCATAAATCATCCTCATAAATAATTTGACTTTGTTCATTCCATTCATTATTTTCAATCCTCTCATAATATTCATCATCATTCAACTGACAATCTAACCATCTCATTAACCCTTGTCTTTGAGTGGCCGTTGACCTAGATAGGTGGTGACTTACAAGTAATGAAAAAGCTGTTTCATTTTTCTCACCATGGAATTTCCAATGTCCGTACTAGTTTACACATAATCAAAATTACTTTCTAATTCACTCATTCGCTATACAAAAACAAATTTGGAAGAAGGAAAATAAAAATTTCATAAACATTATTTTCCTCATGAAATTCAGTGTGCTATTATTCTTAAAACCGTATGAGCCGCATTTTTTTTTCATGACTGATTTAAAACTAATTCTGTTTTTACAACAAATCTAAATAACTTTGCTAAATGCGCTAATATTCTTAACTTTTTTTTTTTTTTTTTTTTTTTTTTTTTTTCCAGGCCTTAAAATTTGATTGTTATCACAATTCACCTTTGGCAAAACTGCTTTTGGAAAAATCCTTCAACAGTATTCAATTTGCTCATAAACTTTTCTGGTAAGTCGAATATGAAATTTCAATTTCATGAAGAAACAAAAAAATTTTGTTCAATGCTTTTTAAGTCAAATGTTTATGTATTCATATGTTTTTGTGGATAACAAAAGCGGCAGAAATCAACAAAAGCTATGGAAACTTAATGGACAGGGAGTGGAAAAATGCAAGTTTTTTTCTAAATGCACATTCATCAAATATGATTTAAAAAAATCTGCTTTTATTTATCAAAATGCCAAGAATTGCATTGAAGTTAAAAGTTGAAAGATGATAACCAGTTTCTGTGCAAGAATTGTAAGACGAAGGATGATATTATCGATGTGTAATGTGAGTCTTAAAGACAGATTTAGATCTGATGACGTCAGAGGAAGATTAAATATGTTAAGTATAGAAAGATGTTTGGAGAACAGGAAACTTTGTTGGTATGGTCACATTGAAAGAATAGATGAGATTTTTGGTCAGTAGATGTAAAACAGGTGGGATAGTATGCTCAGTTCACAGGAAAAGACCAAGGAAAACATGAGAGCAAGTTATAAAGATGGACTTGAGAGAAAGAGGAGTAAAAGTTCTGGCCAGAGATAGATTAGACATTTTACTGAAGATGATAATTTATTTTGGAAGAAAAGCCCCTTAAAACTTCTCAAACCCAAACAAATGACTAATAATTACAAGTGCAACAGCATCAAAATGTATGTTAAAGATTTTAATTAAAAAAGAAAGAATTGAATCTTTTTCTTGGTGTGGAGCAGTCATAATCGGAATTTCTTCCTCCTTTGTTTGCAGGTTGTTGAAAGGAGCTGCGCAAGATGAGTCATGCCAACATTGGTACAAACTGATGTTTGTGGCTTTGGCAAATGTGGCCGGAGAAGCTTTATATGAAGAATTCCGTAAACAGGAAGATTTAGTGAAAACTCTCAGTTCAATGGCCGAAAAATTGAAAACTGCTAAAGATAAAGACGTTCGTACATTTTCTCATCTTCACAAATGGTTTTTCATAAATTGCTGTGATTGATCATTTCTCCAATATCTATCTCCTTATCTCGTTTCCTTTCTTTATCTTCTTTCCCTCCTTCTGCTCTTTCATCTTTCCCTCCTTCCTCTCTGTCATCTTTCCCTCCTTTCTCTCTGTCATCTCTCCCTTTCACCCCTCTTACATCTTACTTCCTCACATTTTTCATCTCCCTCACTTCTTTCATCTCTCTTTTTTCCCTACTCTTCTTCTTCCTTCTCTCCCCCATCTTTTTCCTTCTCTCCTTTCTCTCATCTTTCTTCCCTCTCTCACTCTACTTATTAATCTGTTTCTCTTCCTCTCTATTCCTCACTCTCTCCTTTTAACTCATAAATTAAATATTCAGTTCTCTTTGTTTTATATATTTCACACATAACCTCCTCTGCATGACTCCAAAAAATAAAAACAGGAATATTCTAAAGTTGGCTTCATAGAATCTGCACATTAAATAACAATGAAAATGTGGTTCCAAATGAAATCCTCATGGAAGAACTGACCCACAGAGACTGCCTTAAAGAAATACATGAACACTTTTTTTTTTTAAACAATCTATTCACAATTTTATTTTCTACTAAAATAATTAATAATAACTTAATAAATTATAATAATTTTCTAACTTGTCATTTTCTTTTACAATCCCCCTTATATTTTACAGCTTTGCCTTCAGTCTCAGTTAGAAATTCTCTATGGTTGGTTCCAAGAAAGAAAAGAAATCCATCTTCCTTTCAATCCGAGTTGGGAGGTTTGCGGCATTGATTTAAAAGTAATCCATACTTTTTTCTTTTGTAACTCTTTTGATCTATGTTTATTTTAAGCATACTTAAGATACTTTGTGTTCAACCATCATCAGCCCAAGTAGTAACATAGTTTTGATTATACCAAAACATTGCCCGAATATACCCAGTGAAAATCGACTCTGAAAGTATCTAAAAATTTTAATCTTATATACAACATTAAATAACACAAAGAAAGTCGATATGCTGGCTAAACAAACAAACAAACACAGTTTTGGTGAGTAGATAGCAAACTCATTTTCAGTGTCACTAACAGCTTTTACCATGAATGTCTTACAGTTTTTGTTTCATCATCCTTCAGTGATGGGGAAGGGGCACTGATGGCTATTTCATCAGTAGATGTGATTCTAAACAGACCTCACACACACACTCACTTTTTATCTGTCTAGTTATCCAAGAAATAATGTCTATCTAAACAACCGCTACACTATTCTGAAACTGGAAAAGGCCATCACAGTGCATGTCAGTTATTGACAATTTTGCACATTGTATGCTTGAATGACAATAAAAACAAAGACTGTTAAACATCCATGACTGAAGTTTATGTTTTACCAAATATGGTTAAATTGGAAAAAAGAATTTTGAATTTTATTAACATGTGGCATTGGGGAGAGAGGGGACTCTATATTTAAAAACATAATAATTTCTAATGATGTTGTTGGTATTTTTATGAAAAAAAAATCCCACAATACAAATTGGTACTCATTTTAATCAATTTTTTTTGTAAATTTCTTGTTTAATCTTTTCGTAACTAAAAAAAAAAAATCTAATTTTTTTTTCAGTCGTGTTCCTACTATACATCAAATGCATTCCCTTTGAAGCTGGTCTTCAAGAATTGCAACCAAGAAGCTGAACCTGTTTATACAATGTTTAAGGTTAGTGACAAATCCACATTTTTTTTCGTATTGACTTGCCTTTTTTTCTTTTTTTACTGTTTCACAAGGAGTCTAGATTGATCCTAGTGTTATGTTGAGGTCAGGAGCAGATGAGATTTAATTGAGAACCTGCATAACTGATGTCACACAAAAGTAAGAAAATAAACTTTGGTGTTATTGCATACTTCAGCAAAGCAAGAATATAAAGTTTTGTTCCCCATATATCTATATATAAAGGTAAATTATGTGTATATGTCTAAAAGTCAGAATTACATCAGATACATGTATTACTGATAATTCTGAAATTTAACAATATAAACCCAAAATCATATTTGAGAAAACTAGTTAAAGCATCAGTTTGTCTTGCTTAAAAGGAAAGTGACGGATAGTTAGCTGGCTGGAATGTGGACGTAGCATTTCAGTTCTGTCTGCACTATTGTATCAGTTTAAATAATACACTCAGGAAATGGTATAAATTCATTTGTCTTTCCTTCAGCTATGGGTGAAACTTTTGGTGCCTCATTCAGCTTAAGTGAGTTGAGCCAATTTTCTTCGTCGTTCATGTAGCATCTTTAGTAACCCACACATGGGAATCATGCACAAGCTTTGCTGAGATGACAAGATCATTTCTGTTTCATCAACAAATGCCAACAACTTGTGGAGCCAAAGATTTTGATTGTAGTTGTCCTGGTTTTCAGCTTCTCACCATCACCATCACACCAATTGGTACCAGATGTGGGGGTGGTGAAAATGTCTTCAATAAATGCCGCTGCTTGGTGACAAACAGCATGCCGAAATCAAAGAAATGCTGGTGCCCAAATGTGTCTAGCGTAGAAGTGTGAAAAACTTTGAAGTCCACTAATTCATTAAAGTTTTTTTGTTGGGTTTGTCGATGACTGGGCAAAAGCCAAAATATTCCTTTTTTTTTTCTTTTTTGAAACAAGTAAAATAAATTTACATTGTTTTTTTTATGTTATTATTATGAATATAGATTTTAATATCACTAAGTACTTAAAAACGATAAATGTTTATCATTTTATCTTAAGTGCCAACAATGTAAATTTAAGTTTAACATGTTTTTAAGGAATCGGTTTTGGAATCGGAAATTAGAGTATTTTTTTTTTCTGATACCGATTCTGATACTGTGAAAAGTTCTGATTTTTCCGATTCTCGATTTCGATTAATCGTCCCAACTCTAATATGTACTTGTCATGGAATGAAGACATCATATTCCAAAAATCACATAAATTGATCAAGTAGCTTTTTTTAATAAGAAAATCAAATTTTATAAATAAGCGAGGAGGGTCTGGGAAAAGCCATGTTTATTAGAATGTGTTAAAATTCAAAGGGCAACAACTCCATTTGACTATTGATATTCACGGACTGGGCGACTTTATTGTTAATCACTAAAAATCATAAAATTTGATTTTCTTAATAAAAAAAAAAAGCCAAAAAACTACTTAATCAATTAACATAATTCATTCTGTGATGAGTAGGTATATCATAAATTTTTTTTCTGTATTTTTTTCGATTTTTAATTAAATGTTATTCTAAATAAGCACATAAGCACCTTTGTTCTATTTTAGATGAAGAAGCCACAAGTTCAAATTTTTCAAACAATCATTTTAACATCTCACCCTTTTCTTTTTTGTGTGTGCTTTAAGGTCGGCGATGACCTTCGTCAGGATATGCTCACCCTTCAGATGATTCGGATTATGGATAAACTTTGGCAGCAAGAAAACCTTGACCTTAAAATCATTACGTTTGCTTGTCTCAGCACTGGACCAAAGAAAGGTAAACAACAAAATTGATTTCTTGTAAATTTCATGGTTATATCATCTCTCATTTTATATC
Source organism: Euprymna scolopes (assembly GCF_053919585.1). Lineage (NCBI taxonomy): Eukaryota > Metazoa > Mollusca > Cephalopoda > Sepiida > Sepiolidae > Euprymna > Euprymna scolopes. The sequence continues at coordinate 54,448,338 of NC_136495.1, read as the reverse complement.
ATACGTTTTGTTATCGTGAGTTATGTTATCTATATGTCAAGATGTGCAGATGGCTTATAAGTAAACAATACAAGATGTGGATAGGTGATGCCCAAATCCAGAATTAGAATACAATTCGAAATGATTTTTCATTCAGACAATCAATTGGTTGCCTGAAAAAGTTAAGATGAAATATCCATTTTATGCAAAAAAAAAAAAAAAAAAGAAAAGGAAGTAAGTTTATTTAATTTGAGTTATGTCCCCTTTAAGCTATTTGTCATTTAATTTTCATATTCGAAAATGGATGCATTTTATGCTTCCATAAATTCAACATGTGGTCCCCTTTCAGGAAAATTATGAAAAGTTAAAATATTCAGTGTGTCTTGTATAGTATGAGACTAAACCCTCCGCCTGCCAATGTTTCAATCTGGCAATGCCGGGTATATACAGCTAGCTAAAAATAAAAATAAATTGTATCATATTTTACTGATCCACCATTACATCAGCCCAAAGTATCTAAAATATTTAGTGCAGTATTATTTTAAATATTGACATTTGCAAAAATATTTGTACGATATTGCAAAATATTCCTATGATACTCCAAAACTTTTGTACGATATTGTAAAACTTTTGTACGATATTGTAAAATTGTTAGTACGATATTGTAAAATTGTTTGGACGATATTGCAAAATTGTTTATACGATATTGCAAAATTGTTTGTACGATATTGCAAAATTGTTTATACGATATTGCAAAATTGTTTGTACGATATTGCAAAATTGTTTGTACGATATTGCAAAATTGTTTGTACGATATTGCAAAATTGTTTATACAATATTGCAAAACTATTTGCACAATATTGCAAAATTGTTTATACAATATTGCAAAACTATTTGCACAATATTGCAAAATTGTTTATACGATATTGCAAAATTGTTTATACAATATTGCAAAATTTTTTGTACAATATTGTAAAATTGTTTGTACAATATTGTAAAATTGTTTGGACAATACTGCAAAACTATTTGTATGGTATTGCAAAATTGTTCTTACGATATAAAATTCTTTTATATCGTGGTAATTTTTAATTTGGTCTCAATTCAGAATGCTCCTTTGTGAGACCTGAGTTTTCTCCACATTTAAAACTGACCTTGTCTAACTCAGCCCTCATGAGGAGGTAATTAAATAGGAACATTTCTACCTAGTCATTGCTGACAGAATGAGAACAATATACCACGTGTATTAAAGAAAGTGTTCAGTTCAAAAACCTTTGTAGGTTCCTGCATTTGGGATAAAGATTTCCAAGTTCAAAAAGATGCACCTGATGAAGGTTAGAGGTTACAGTTGAGTGAGACGTGAGAATAACATCCAAGATGAGAATAGTGATGATTTGATTAACCCAAATAATGCAGACGATTCATCTTCATCTCAAATGTGATACATCTTTTTTGTTTTTCATCTAGGAATGGTTGAAATTGTTACAGAGTCAGAAACCTTGCGAAAGATTCAAGTCTCGTATGGTTTAACAGGGTCTTTCAAAGAACGTCCTCTGCAAGAATGGCTACAGAAAAATAACCCCACACAAATGGAATATGAAAAGGTAATTCATGATTAAACAAAAATAAAGAGAATAATCTATGATTGATAACATCCTGATTGGATCATACCCACTTCGGGTGGATAGGATTGATTTTCTAGGGAATTAAATTCACAAGGGTCATCAATCATCCAATCGCATGCATATTCCAGTCAGAGGAGTTAGCAACATTGTTTTTTGGCCAAAAAGTCTTGATGTCCTCCCATATACAGCGCCAATATTCCCAAATGGTTACTCATCTGGTACTTCACAAGTTCAATATTCTTTAACTTTAGTGATTCAACAAAAACAGATGTATAAATGTGCTTATGCCGTACATGTCATATATATAAATGACTTTGAACCAATTATAATCTAACTCATGGAGAGTAGACAGTGAACCGTAGGTTTATTTTCAGCAACTTTTTCATTCTTAATTCCCCCTTATTTTATCCTTTAGTATTCCATAAGCAAGATGTCCATTTTCTGGATCAACTGTTGTTTAAGTTGGTGGCATGTGAAGATTTTCAATAATAATGCCGTTTTTTGACGTTCAACTATAATATATAGAAAAAAATAACATTATTTTTGCACCAACCTAATATATTTTTGTTCTACCTTCTCTTATTTTTCAGGCAGATTTAGTGTGACGGAATAGATTACAAATAAATACACATTCCACTTTATTGTGGATTGAAGAATAATGTTAATGTTTTTCCTTTTTAGGCAGTGGAGAACTTCATGTGCTCGTGTGCAGGTTACTGTGTGGCCACTTACGTCCTTGGTATCTGTGACAGACACAATGACAATATAATGCTGAAACAATCTGGCCATCTCTTTCATATCGACTTTGGGAAATTCTTGGGAGACGCACAAATGTTTGGCAGTTTTAAAAGGTAAATTCAAGTTTGTCTCATCTTTTTTAAATTTTTTTTATTTTACCTAAAACAAGTCATATTGCCGCTTGAACATAAGGAGCTACTATTTGGTACCATCCCTACAGAGACACTATGTAGGGATTTGAGCAGTAAGATGCTTATTTACATTATGTTTAAAATTCCACATATTAATACAGTCGTAGATGTAAGAGACCAGGAAGGAATTCCAAAGTCTAACGGTTTGAAAGAAGAAACTATCAGATTAGAAGGTTTTCCAGTGATTTCTACAGTGAAGAGGTGAACTTTTGTTGCCTTTCAGGTTGGTCATGGGTATTTATGCTGATGGAGCACAAGGGCTACAAGTTCGTCAGAACACATTCCATTAAAATACTTATAAAACAGGCAGATGGATGCAACATTGTAGCGAGGCAGAGCTTGGTAGATAGTGCGAGACTTATTAAGTTAGAGACTTTTTTTTTTTTGACTCTAAGAGTGAGAGACTAGTAATAAATACGCTAAATGCCTAGGTGTGGCAACAATACTACATGCATAAGCAATTGTGATTTTATAGCGATACAAGATAATATCAGGTGAGAATAGATTTCATCTCTTTAATTGCCAATCTTAAATGGCAATAGACTTTCACCCTGCAGTGGCTAAGCAGTTCATAATCCTAGGATGCAAACACCCAACAGTGACATACTCTGAGCACTTGTTTCCATGGACATAGATTTATTAAAGCGTTGAAGATTAGCCAACTCACTTTGTAAATGCGCACAAAATTATTATTTATTTATTTATTCATGTTCACTCCAAACAAGGCAAATATGGGCGTAAGAGTCTACTATTTGAGACCATGTTTAGGGAAGATGTTGGTTTACATTATATTTAAACTTTTGCATATCAGTATAGTCAGGGAAGCAGGCAGCAGGAAGGAAATTCCAAAATCTAGCTGTTCGAGGGAAGGAGCTATTAGATTATAAAGCTTTCTGACATTTAGGGACCTCAACAGTGAAGGGGTGTGATTTTGTTGCTAAACGGGTTTGTCGGGTATGTACGTCGAGGGAGCACAAGTGCAATGAGTTCATCAGACAACCTTCCATAAAATTCCTTATAAAACAGGCAGCAATGGAACAGAGGTTGGGGCTTAGTTGACAAAGCAGGATTTATTAGATTGGAAACTTTTCTTTGGACCCTATCCAAGAGGGAGAGACTAGCGATAGATGCACCAGCCCAGATGTGCCAACAATACTCCATGCATGGGCGAATGGTGGCTTTGTAGAGGTACAGGATACTCTCAGGTGTGAGTAGTTTTCTAGCACAATAGAGGAAATTCACCTTCTTTGCAGCAGCCTTTGCAATGTCTTCAATGTATTTGTTCCAGTTCATATTGCCTGTAAATGTTAGGCTGAGGAGTTTGAACAAAGAATTCTCAGGTAGCGTATTATTTGTCATGGATATCCGTGTTGGAGATATGTCTTGTAATTGTTAAAGGAGAGCAACTTAGTCTTACTAGCATTAACTGTTACTATCCATTTACGGCCCCATTCCACTATGGTCTGGAGGCCATTTTCTAAGGATTCTGCCATTGTCTTAGATTTGTGTACATCTGTTCTTCCCTCGTACAGGTTATAGTTATCAGTAAATATGCCCATCTCAGATACAATATTGTCAGGGAGGTTGTTGATGAATATCGGGAGTAATAGTGGTCCAAGGATTGACCTTTGAGGCACTCACATATTAATGTTATGCTGTTTGGATGTACATCCATCGATGACAACCTGGATGATCTTATTGTCTAAGAAGGATCTAATTATATTTAGTATTTGTCCAGTTATACCATACAATTTCATTTTCAATTGCAAATCCTTCATGCCAGACAGGATTTATTAGATTGGAAACTTTTCTTTGGACCCTATCCAAGAGGGAGAGACTCGGACATATCAAAGGCTATAGCCATGGCTTCGCCCACCTTATCCAGTGCATGGTATATACATTCACAGATGAATAATAACATGAATTTAGTGCTAAAATTTATTCTTGCATCTTTTTCAAACCAATAAATGAAAAAGTATAAAATAACATAAAAAAATAAATAGTTAAAAAAAATTAATTTTTGATGTCAATTGTAAAAACTATTTTCATTGGGAAATTATTGCAAATGATGAAAAATAGTGAATTTCATAAGCCATTTTTTTTTTTTTTTAAAACTTTGTGTTTCAGAGATCGTGTGCCTTTTGTTTTGACGTCTGATATGATGTATGTCATTAACGGAGGAGATAAGAACAGCAGCCGCTTCCAACAGTTTACTGATCTCTGTTGTACAGCATTCAACATCTTGCGCAAAAACAGGAACCTCTTCTTGAATTTCTTTTCTTTGGTAAGTGTACACACTTCTACATTTGCTGATGATGCATTTTACACTTTTTTATGAAAAGCTTATCAATCACATCTGTAGAAAACACAAAAAAAATGATATGACTTGTCAAAATTGCTATCAATTAATTTGTTTCAAAAATTAGGCATAACATGAAATTAGAATCTTAGTTCAATTTTTAAGCAGTAATTGTGTGAAGAAACACTGAAATACAATTGTAAGTTTTGTATAAATATTTTTTTTTTAATTAGTTTTTTTTCAAAAGTTAGACATTTTGTAAAAATACTTTTTTGATAATCAAAAAAAAAGTTAAAGATAAATCTGCAAAACAAAAATAAAATGATTTTTCTCTCTCTCTCTTTCCCAGATGTCTCGCTCTGGCATTCCTGGAGTTTCAGAAAGTGCAGTTACATACATCCAACAGGCTTTGCTTCCAGGAAAATCTGATGCAGAAGCGGCTGCCATTTTTACTCGGTTAGTTTTATTTTGTTGCATTCCAGATAAGCAATATTGATATTAAATAATTTTTTAAAAAACAGGTGGAGGGAGGAGGTGTTTTCTATGAATAAAAGATTTGGACTTTGGCTTGCATTTAAATTTCTCTGTTTTGGTACAGTCAGGAAAACAGAAATAAATTCCAAATGGAAGCAGTCTGAGGAAAGAAACTATTAGAGGAGAAAATTTTTCAGCATACTGGGATGCTTGCAGTGAAGATGCGGAATTTTGTTGCTAGTCTGGTTAACGTGGTCATTCAATATATACGTTTCAAATGAAATTGTGTGAGACCAATAAAAATGCTAGAAATGTCCATTCAATCTGCGCATGAAGTTATGAAAAAATTTTTTTCAAACTAAAACATGACAGATTAACCACTCTCCCAGAATGGCTCCTTTTTCTTCTTCTCCTCTGAGCTTCTCTCCATTGTTTCTTTACTTCATCAAGTGACACTTGTTATTTCTTTTTCTTGATTGAATCTTTTCATTTCCTTTAATTGAATCTTTTTGTAACTATTTTATTTTGAATGAAACAACTATTCAGCTTTTTATTACATTTTCTTCTCTCTCAATCTACAATTCCTTTCTTGGTACTTATGCATTGTATGACTTGCGATTTCCACAAAGTTGCATCTTTTTTTTTTGTATATGTAGGTATATCACATAGGGGATCCTCGAGTTATGACGTTGTTCCATTCTTAAGATGCGTTGTAACCTAAATTTCAGTGTAAGTCGGAACATCAAAAATAAAATACTGTACAGTGCTGTACTATAATAAAATGTAACAATTAATGACAAAAAAAAGTATTAAAAAAAGAGAAAACAATTCCTTACCACATGAATTGAAGTAAATATTAATAAATATTCAATTTTTAAAATGCTAAAAAAAAAAACATTTATCTAATCCCTAACCCTAAACCATAACTTATGCGATTACAATTAAATTTTTTTTTCTTCTAATTTATGAAAGAGTTGCCTGCTTAGATTGATATTAGCTGAAAACCGACAGCACGTTAGTTCCTAACATTGTGATGAGCCGTTTCCAATTATTGACATCAGCTGCCGAGTGAATCTGAGTAACTTCATGGAAATTTTGGGTTGTAGAATGCATAAGTACCTCTTTTTTTTGTATATATAGGTATGTCAGATACAGGGGGTCTTCGAGTTAGGACGTTGATTCATTCTTAAGACACGTTATAACCCGAATTTCAGTGTAAATCAGAACATCAAAAATAAAATACTGTACACTGTACTGTAAAGTACTATACTATAATAAAATATAACAGTTAATGACAAAAAAGTATTAAAAAAAGAGAAAACAATTCTTTACCACATGAATTAAAGTAAATATTAATAAAGAAAGAGAACAACTCCTTACCTTTATTCGTTTAGTTGGTTTGCATACTGGAAAGGATGTTGCAAGGGACAGGGATAGAGGTTATTATTTTTTCAACGCTTTGAACAATCTTTTTGCCTTCTCCTGAGTCACCATAAAGCTTGCTGAAATACAGTGTCGATTTTGATCTCCCAACCGAAGCACCCATAATCTTTCCATTTCAATAATTAAACCACTATGCTGCTTGGTTATCACCGCTGCTTTCACAGGAGCAGATCCTTTCACATGTCCAATGATGTGCACTTTATCCTTAATAATGGTAGCCACAGTCGAATGACTAAAGCCAACTTTTTTTTTTATGCACTACCATTAGAAGAATCTGCCTTACGCTTGGGAGCCATAACGAAGGGCAAACAGTTAAAAAAAAAAAAAACAATCAAACACACGAGAGAACCATTGTAAACAACCAAAATGACGTATGACTGAGATTGTCGGTAGATACACCGTCTTCCTTGCCCACAACCAAAACAAAACATATTCCTCTGCCGCACACCAGAAACTAGTTCACGTTTGTTTACATCGCTAACGACGCTTGGTATTATTTTTATATTTGTATCCTCAAAACAGCATAAGTCGGGACCGGCGTAAACCAAAGACTCCCTGTATTTAAAACGAAAACGTGATTAACCAACTTGTGGACAAATATTCTCAAAGATATTAAGATGCACCTAAAAGATAATTCAAAATTCTATCTTGTAATTTTGTAAACATTTGTAACAAAATTAGTCATGGGGAGTAGTTTAGGATAAAGCATGGACAAAGACTCAAAACGACAAAACCATGTAATGAACAAAATAATAAAGTTGAAGGACTAATGAAGTGCAGTCATTTTGGAGAGTTTGTAAAACACAGTTTAGCATTTGAATTGTTCTTTTTTTTTATGGCATCAGTTAATTGACAGTGAGAATTCAAAACAAATGGCCAAATTTGGTTAAAAAAAATGGGTAGTTATGTAGAATTTCCACCCACCCTTCACAAAAAAAAAGAAGATAAATCTGTAACATGTACATACCTCTGATGGAAAGAAAATGTACACAAAACATCACGTATACAGATCAAATCGTTTTATTTTTAAATAAGAAAATTAAATTTTATAACTAAACGAAAAGTGACGATTTTGTGACACCATCTTGAAAACTGTTTGAAGGAACAAGGGAGATAACTCCAAATCAGTATTTAATTGTATTCTTAATAATATTCAGGGGGGGGGGGTGCATTGGAAAAACTCCATTTAGCTTTAAAATGATTTTTTTTATAAAAATAAAATTACTTTATCAGTTTTCATGATATTTGGCGTTTTATTTCCATCACAAGTGTATGCAGCATACAGATTTTTTCTTTTTTCTTTTTCATGAGGGAGGAGTTCTGAACAAGCGTCAAATTATATTATATCAAAAAAAGGCACAAAGAAACAATATAGGTCTGATGCATACAAATTGTTTAAAATCACAAATAGAGTAACAGTGATAGAGACTCCCGAAAGAGCTTGATATTATGACATGCGAGTTTGTGCAGAATATCCAAGAAACTCTGAATGAAACAAACATGGCCACCCATGACTGTTGTGACTGTTAGAAGCATTGAATAAAAACGATTTTTTTTTTTAACAGCTGACAAAGTAATTGTTGTTTGTGTTTATTTCATATTGTGAGTTTAGCAACAATAAGAAACAGTCAAAAAGAAGTCACTCATCAAGCACTAAAATGTGTGAAGTTTGAAATTTGAGATATCGCTCTTGTATGACCTCAATTTTATACTTATAATCTCTTGTTGTCACGCTACATGTTTCTTCTAAAAAAAATAAAAACAAATTTTTTTTTTATCAAAATTTATTGAATTTTCTAAAATCCAAGACGAGAAAAAAATGACTGAAACATTTTGGCTGATTTAACCTCCAACTTTTTCCAGAGGTACCTTGTTTAACTCGAAAATCTATACAAAATTTCATACTAAATTCCACTTCTGCATTTTAATTTCTTTATTCCAGAATGATTGAAGACAGTTCTCGATCGGTATTTACTCAGTTCAACTTTTTCCTACACAACCTTGCGCAACTGAAATTCTCCAGTCATAATGAGGGTGCCTTATTATCATTTGTTCCCAAAACCTACAGGTACGTATGACATGCCTCATGAAAAATTATGCTTTCTTGTATTTTCTTTTTTGACCATTCAAACCAATGTGTATGCGAAAGAAAACTTGTTTTTTAGTTACTGTGCGACAATCATTTCTTCCAACCCTGATTTTTTTTTCATTTTCTAAAATTTTGACTTTTTCCAAAAATATTTTCTTCAACTATTTTTTTTTTATATTAGTTACTTTTAATTTCTCAAGATTTTTTAGTTTTTGCTGTACTTAACGGCATGAAGAGCTCTGTATTATTGGTATTATGAATTATTCAGACATTTCTTCTCATCTTGGATGTTATTCTCACAACATTTTGGCTGATTTAGTCTCCAACTTTTTCCAGAGGTACCTTGTTTAACTCGGAAATCTATACAAAATTTCATACTAAACCCATTATTTAATTCATGGGTGGTAGATTGTTCTTGTTTTGTCAGCCATGACCAAGTAGAAATGTTAAGCAATTTTTATTTTATTTTTATTTAGTATCACGTTCAGAAGACTGTAACTTAGAAATGAGTAACTTAGCAACTTTATCCGTTGCACCATATGGCCATTGGCTATGTGAACAATTCTAGTGTGAATTTATGAAGCTTTAAACTTGATCTTATTTTAAAATGTGTACTATTGTTACTTATATATATGCCTATGTTTATATATGTGTTTCGTTGAACAGCAGGGCTAATTCCTGTTTGTTTTTCATGTAATCCATTTTTTCCTTTTGGTGGGCCAATATTCGAACATTTTGTTCGAGTGTAAAAAGAAATTTGCCATAGTCGTGAACATTTTCGACTTCCAAGAGTTGTCTTTAGGCAAGAGAGGTAAAAATTGCATTTGGTGAATTTATTGAAAAATTGATGGAAATCGTTTCAAATCATTAAAAGCACTTAAATGAATAAAATGGATTGCAAGAAAAACAAACAGGAATTATCCCCGCTGTTTCAACAAAACATGCATAAGAGAAAAAATGCTGCCCAAATATGCTAATTTCAGTGTGTTTATAATATATATATATATATATATATGTCTGAAGAAAGCTGGAGGCTTACATTAACCGAAATGTGATGAGAACAATAATCTGAATAATACAAATTATCAATTCTCATCAAAAATAGCCTATCCTGCCTTGGCAGAGTACAAAATAGACTTCGTAGCCTAGTGGGGGATGCCCCTTTTCTCTTCTCTGCAACCTCTCCCCCACAGAAGAGACGTTGCAAGCCTGTCGTTGTTTTATCATTATTTCCATGGGAAGCGTTCGTCTGAGCTCCAATATTTGGTCCCTCCTTGCCAATCTTTCACAAAAAACACCCGTCTAGCTGAAACCACTGTCAGTAATTTTCCCCACTCTTTATCTGTGCCTAAATTAAAACGTAGATTCCATGAACAAAGTTTCTTTCTTAGAAGTGCACGCCTGTGGAACTCTCTTCCGTTTGCCTATTTCCCACCTAACTACGACTTGGATGTCTTCAAGTCCAACATAAACAAGTTCCTGATAAACCGCCCCCTTAAGTAGGACACTTTATCAGATCTCCATTACTAACGATTACTACGATATTGTCCCATTGATTACAGTACACGCAATAACCCTTATCCCTGAGTGGCCTTCGGGCCTTGATAAGCGGTGACTTCCATGTAAAAAAAAAACAAAAAACATGCCAAACATAAATAAGAAATCTAATCAAATTTTTAATCAAAATAAAAATGTTTTTTGTAATATTTTATTGGAATCCTAAAAAGTGCTATTTAGCACAGTTTCGAAAAACTTGTATAAAACCACATTATTTATTATTTGTTTGTTTTTTCTTTGTTTTATTTGACAAAAGTATGCACAGTATAATTTACTTTTTTAAAAATTGCATCAGTGATTTTTAAGTCATTCCACCATTTTCAACATGTTGGACATGTTTACATTTTTTTCTGATGCATTATGGTCGTATATTTTATTTTCATCAAAAATAATTTTACTTTTTAAAATGTATGAGACAATTTCAATATCCTCAACCTGGTAATGTTATTTTTCTGAAAAAAAAAAAAAAAAATAGTAAGCAATGTTATGGACTGGTTATGACATATTATACAAAGAAAGACATTACCTACAGACATAAGCAATACTTTTCTGTAATTAAATGGAAATAATAAAAAGTTTTTAAAAAGTGGTTTTCCACCCAAACCTCGTTTTGGGTCCCAGGGAAAATATCAATAAATACAGTATGCTTCAAAAACAACAGTGAAACAATTTATCTCAAGACAAATTGTTTTGATAAGATGCAAACAGTTATGACGTATTTTTAATGCTCATGGAGAAAAGATGTAGACACAGTGCAGCAATGGATCACAGATTGGCAAGTGAAGCTAGCTGCAGACAAGTGTACAATGATGCATTTGGGAAGAAAAAAATCAAGTATCCACATCCTCCTTTAACAGCACTAATATCAAGAAGTCATTTTTTGCACGTGAATAGAGCACTACAGTTAGCAGCAATTAGCATTGGACAAAGGACATCTCTAAAATTGACAAGAAAGCTGAGAGTCTTGGCATCATTCAGACCTTTGTTAGCTGCTCTCTAGTCATCTAATTTAAAAAAGTATACACCTATGGTGAGGCCATACTTAGAATTTGCATCATTAGTCTGAAAGCACCATTTTTGCTCAGAAAATTACAGCCAAGCACATTACCATATTTCGAACGTCTTGCTTCCTTGGACTCCACAATGTCTACCAACTGACTTGGTAAACATTCACAAAATTATTAACCATCTCGCCGATGACAACGATTTTTATCTTCATGTGTTGCACATTGACATGTCAATAAAGTTAGAAAAAAAAGCAAAGTTGTAATGACCTACGGAAACCGTTATTTACACTCAGAATTGCTGAAGCCTACAATCTGATTGTCTTCAAGTCCAACGTAAACAAGTTCTTGATGAACCGTCCCCCTAAGTAATACAATTTACAAAATTCCCACTACTTATGTTTACTACGCCATAATCACATTGACTAATGTATACCCATTAACCCTTATCCTCGAGTGGCCTCCGGGCCTTGGTAAGTGGTGGTTCCTGTATAATAAAAAAAAGAAAGGAAAAAAGCCTAGTAAACTGCCAGCATCAATTGTTTGCTGCAAAGACACTGCATCCTTTAAAACCTTTATGTATCCAAACCTGATGTCTCCTCTTCATACACATGTATATCGTCACTCTTTCCTCCTATATTTTAATGCCAAATTTGATTCTGGTTCAAACATCAGATATTACAATTATTTTCTTTATAAATTTCTAAATTCATCATGAAAATACAAACTCGCCAACTGGATTCTTAATATCAATTCTGATGTTGTCTTTTTGCTTTTCTAGTATCCATACAGATGGAAGAATCAACAAATTGGATGTGGTTGACTTTGAAAAACGATACACTCCTGAAAAACACTATGTAAGTACTAACATGGCCAAAGCATAAAAATCATGATGACTAAGTAAACGATTTCTCCCACTCTATATCTCTGCTTGAATCTAAACACAGATTCCATGAACAAAGCTTCTTTCCCAGCACTGCCCACCTGTGGAACACTGTTCCACTGTCATGCTTCCCAGTTGAATACAACATAGTAGTCTTCAAATCTAATGTAAACAAATTCTTGTTGAACTGCCCCAATAAATAATCAAATTTTACCCAATTTACACCATTAACGATTAAATACACTACCAACTTAAATTCATTAACCCTTATCCTTCAGTGGCTTTCAGGCTTTGATAAGTGGTAATTCTCAAGTAAAAATTTCCGAATTTCCATTACTAATGATTACTATATTGTCCCATTGATTACTGTAAACTCTTAACCCTTATCCTCGAGTGGTCTCTGGGCCTTGATAAGGGGTTATGCCTATGTTAAAATATTTTTTTAAAAAATTGTGGTTAACCATAGTCAAGGCCGACCTGAAGGATAATATTTATTGGCTACTATACAGATATAGGGAAGTGTGCTACTGCTTTCCTTGGATTACTCCGCTTACCCTTGATCCTCACCTTATAAGTGTATAGTAAGGGATATCAAGTATCATTTTTTTTTCTTTCTAGTCTTTGGTATGATTTGACTGAGGATTGAACTCTGGTCTGCCAGCTCATTAGCAAACACTATGCCAATGGGTCCATAAATTCTAATTACATTACATGGAATAATATTTTTACGTTTTGATCACCAACCACAGTTATAAGTGATGAACCTAGCCTTTACCATTGCATAGACAAAACCTACAATGCAGCAGGTTGGGTACATTCATGAAGAATTTAAAACTACCTCAATAAGCAATATAACACAAATATATTACAATATCTCTCAAATAAATAAGAAATAATAGACCCTAGCCAAGAAATAAACTCTACCTAAGAAATAAAGCTTAACCAAGAAATGAAGTTTGACTAAAACAGATATGATCAGAAATAGTGTTTGGCTCTGAAATGACCCTACAGTGGTTGATGAGCCATTAAGCCCAAACCAAGCTAAACTTTCATGGGGTTTAACCTACCAGCTGAGAGAATTTACTAGGGTATGGTTCTTGGGGGCCACAAATTAAAGATTTAGGAAATGCATGAGGATACTCTCAGGACATACAGGGTGGAACAATAAATTTGTCGCCCTAAAAAAAAAACAACACTTCAGCTGTATTTTAAAATTTTAATTGAAAAAAAATCAATTCAGGTAACTTGATTATGTAGTAGAGCTGACATTTATTCAATGTAGCCGCTTTCAGCTTCAATCACTGCCTCGATACGGGTCCAGAACTGGGAGCATGCCTTTTCTACAAACACCGGAGGGAAATCAGTGGTTGGCAGCGATTAAGCTGACTTTGGTGTTATGCGAGGTCATGTTGGTAATGTTCTTGACATACGACCAAATGAAGTAGTCCCACGGGTTCAGGTCAGAGGAAGAAGGGGGACCAGTAAGAAAAGAGTACAAAATCATAGCACTCCTGAAACTAAGCCTGAGTTTCTTTGGACTTGTGGGTCGGTGTCAAGTTTTGCTGCCACGCCCAGCGTCTGCAGCAGCTACCTGATTGTACCAGGAATCACCACATTCTTCAGCACATCCAGGTAAAATTTGGTGTTGACTTTCAAGGCGACTTCGAACATGTGAGGTGGCATGATCTAGCCCTCACTTGAAATCATACCAAAGACCATAACCATGGCTGGAAACTTCCCTCAAGCACTGCCCTCAAGCATTGAAATGTCAAAATTTGCATTTTTAGAGTGCTTGCAATGGTCCTGCCATCATAACTTTTTGTTGTTTTTTTTTACATAGGAGTCACCACTTATCAAGGCCCAGAGGCCTCTCGAGTATAAGGGTTAAAGAGTGTACAGTAGTCAATAGGACAATATCATAGGAATTGTTAGTGTAAATTTGGTAAATTGGATTGCTTAAGGGAAACTGCTCATCAGGAACTTGTTTACATTGGACTTGAAGACGACCATATTGTAATGAGCTGGAAAGCAGGCAAACAGAAGACAGTTCCACAAGTGTTCAGTTGTAAGAAAGAAGCTTTCTTCATGGAATCTATGTTTAGGTTGAGGAACTGATAAAGAGTGGGGAAATTATTGATAGTGTTTTTAGCTAGACGAGTGTTTCTCATGAAAGTTTGGCGAGGGAGGACCATAGATTGGAGCTCAAACAAGCACTTGCCATGAAAATAACGATAAAGCAGAGACAGGCTCACAATGTCTCTTCTGTGAGAAAGAGGTTGCAGGGAAGAGAAAAGAGCATCCTCTACTAGGCTATGAAGTCTATTTTGAACTCTGTCAAGGCAGGATAAGATCTTGGATCAGTAGAGAGCATGAGTTGTACAGCGGCGCATCTCCGATCTTGCTCGTTGTACATTGTGTCACTTTCAGACATGATAGAAGGCTCCTATTGCTTTATTACGCAACTAGCCAACTAGTAGATGGTCTGCAACAAAAATAAAGAAAACTGGTTTTCATAATCATGTTGTCTTTTCTATGGTGACAATTTTATCGTTCCACCCTGTAGTTGGCAAGCCATATAAGATGCTACCTCTACACACATCTCTATAAATTGCCACTTATTTAATTTTTGAATTTTTTTTTTATCATTGTTAGATCTCTATTAATAATATATAATGGGCCAGGAAACTGGAATTCAGTCATCTGTTGAATTATACCAAAGATGAAAAACCCCTTATCTTTGAGTGGCTTCCGGGCCTTGATAAGTGGTGACTCCCATGTACAAAAAAAAAATCAATGGTATTTGATGCCTTCTTATTAAAACACTCAGCATTATAATGTGCAAATGAAATGTAAATGGAGCAATCCAGAGAAATAAGTGGTACTCTCCCCTACATTTTTGTGTAGTAGTTAACAAAAAGGAATTCTTCAGGCTGCTTTCAACAGTCGATCAGTTATTTATTTTTTAAATGAAAATCTATCAAGTACTTCATTTATTTTTACAATTGAATTCATGCGTTTTTTTTTTGTTTTTTGTTGTTGTTTTTTTCCAGACTTATATCATAAGAATCATGCGACAAAACCAAAAAGTGCCTTCCTATGTCTTTCGTCATTTTTCGGAGTTTCTGGAGTTCCGTGATAAATTGGTGCAGCGTTTTCCTCTAGTCTACTGGCCTCCGTTGTCGGGAAAGTAAGAACCAATGATTAATCATTTCTTTACGATAAAAAATTGCAGAAAAAATATTGAATTTTCAAACTAACATTTAGCTTTTAATAATTTTCAGTTTTTAAATATTTATGAATTTATCAGCTGATTTTGAGTGTGTGTGTGTGTGTTTTCCTGTGGTCATGTGACTTACACATTGAATTAATAAATTTTATTTAATATTAATTGTATAATTATTACAATATAAAATGCAATAGCATAAAATAAAACAATTTAAAAAATATTATTCTAAAAAGATTTAATTACTAAATTAAATCCACCAGAATGTCTATGGTTTGATTCCTTCAATTTTCCTATTGAAAGCTAAAAAAAATAATAACATGATAAAAAAAAAATTTAATTATAAAGATGCCCTATATTATAAAACTGATTCTTTTTAATTAACATGTATTCCTTCATTTGTTTTTCCTAAAATTTAAATATTTTTATTTTAAGAGGAATAGTAGTGGTGATGGGGAGGGGGATGGCCGTTTTATAATTAATGATTTGGCTATTTCAAAATCCTATTTAAAAAAATCTTAATTAATTTTTTCTTTTTTCAATAGTTATTCTGTTTTAGTCCTTTTTGTAATAATTTAATTAACTTTTATTTTTTTTTTCAATTTCCTCACACCACTACGAGCAAGATTTTTCTTTAGACATGTCTATTCTAAACTCCTCATGATTTAATTTTTCGTATCTCTACATTTATCCAAACATCATAACACTAAGAAGATTTTAATTTTTCTACTTATTTTTTTTTCATGACTAAACTTTGTATTTGGCACCTTAGAGAGGCTTAAATTGGCAAATCCCTCTAGTACCAGAAAGTAAAACCCCAAACGTTTTGTATCCAACGGCTTTGGTATGATAACATATGTACTTGATAAGCAAATCCAAAATTGACAGTATCTTTCATGAATTTATAATTTATTTGTCTTTACTTAAAACTTAATTTTTAATTGTGTCACTGATGATAAAATTATTCATCGATTTTAAACAACCAGTAAAACAAAAAATTTTAGATCCATCCGCCACCTTTACAGACACAAGTGTACTCTTTACATTTGCAGAAATATATGCACAGTATATATGAGTTTTTACAGTAATTAAAAGTTTTAAAAGCTAAATATTTTTCCTGATTCCAATACAATTACCGATTCTGATTTTTTATAAATTTCTAAATATAGATTGTTTTTTTTTGGGGAGGGGGGTAGATTATTGTAAAAACCCATATAATACGTAACATAAAAATACACTTGTGGAAGTGATGTATAAATTTTAGTTTTACTGATAGTTTAAAATCAATATATATTTATTATTTCATCATTAATACGAGCCATGGAAAAGTAAGTTTTAAACAAAAAAAAAACTAACAATTAAAAGAATCGTTTTTGGTGTCGAAAATAGGCACAAATTTTTCCAATACTTTTAAAAAGTTCCAATGTTTTTGATTCCCGATTCCAATTAATTGTTCCAACCCTACTAAATATTTAGAGATTTTAAAAGACTCAGAACCAAGAATTTAGAAAAGAATCGGTAATTGTATCGGAATCAGGAAAAATATTGGAATCATCCCATCTAGTACTAAATGTGAGTTAATAAACGTTTGTTTCCCTAAAGCTTCATTCATACTTTAATTGCGCAAAATATATGATAAAATATTTTTTTAGTTCTGGGATTGAGTTATGTTTGATATAAAATCCCTTTTTAAATTAGCTGTAATTTATAATTAATTGAACAAATCAGCCATCTCTCTCTGAGCTATTTCTATGTATTGATCTCACTTTTTCCACTCTGTTGATTTAACCATTAATAGATTTTAATGTCTCTGTGAGAATTTAAGACTTCAAGACTGTCTATAGTGTTATCTAATTTACATACATGTGCCTGTACATACCACAAACACTTATGTAAATTAGATAGCAAAATAAGTCTATTCTCCATAAGATTAATAAAGAATATCTATATACATACATATATATATTATATATATAAGCGAAAATGTATATATGTATGTTCGCTTTTTGTGTATGTCTGCAAAAGGGTTTTTTTCGTCGGCCTTCTCGCTCGGCTTGCTTCTTCTTAAAGCTTTTTATATCACGTCTAAATAATAATATCTACGCCTTAAGAATGAGGGTCGCGTGTGTATTTAACTTGCCCGGCTTTCATGCAGCATTTTTTCCGGATGTTTCGGTCGCCGCGTGTTTCTTTCGCTTTTCAGTATAAAACAAGTGAAAACTGGCTTGCAGCCGCATCATGTTTCAAGGTCAACCATCACGCAACTTAAGTTTTTTGCACCTGTCAATTTCGTTTTATAAACGTTAAATTAAGATGCTTTTCATTCCTCTTCTCTCGTGACCGAGATGGTTAGGTCCCAGGGTTTTTTCCATTTCGTTTCCACCTCAATAATTAGGTCAAATAGAAGCAGCAAAGTTAGCTTTTATTGCTGCCACCTGTTGATAGTTAAATAAATAAATTCAAACATTTTTCGTTGTATGTCGCAGTGGCCCACTGGTTAGCGTCGCACGTTTTTTTATTCACACTTTAATTTCCAAGTTTGCCTCAAGGGTTCGATCCTCATACTCACCTACCAAAACTTTTTATTTTTTATTTTAACCCCCACCCACCCCCGGAGTTTGGATTTACCCAAAACCACACACACCTCAAAACACCTGGGCATCGCCGGGTACCCCCCGCTAGTATATATATAAAAGCGAAAATGTGTGTGTGTTTGTGTGTGCACTTTTTGTGTATGTCCGGCAAAGTTTTTTTTTTTCGGGGGGGGGGGGGCCTTGGCATGCTCACTCATTCTTAAAACTTTTTATATACTGTCTAAATCATAATATATATGAGTTACGAACGGAGGTCACATCTATCTTTAATTTGCCTGACTTTTACACGCTATTTTCGAGATTTTTTTCAATCACCGAGTCTTTGTTTCGCTTTTCAGTATAAAAAAGCAAAACTGAATCCGTATCAGCAGTTTCCCGGCACTCGTCGCAGGGACATCCAGAAAAGCAATAAAGTTTGATCAATGTGGGGGAAACCTCTTATATCAGACAATTGCTATTCAATGGGACACTCCCCTTTTTATAGGGAGCTGGTTTCCCCATCCCCAACATCTTGGAAAAACAAACAGCCAAAGTTGGAAAGAAAACAAAAAAAACAGCCTTGCAACGAAAGCTGACTGCGAGATATGTTTGACCTCATTATCATTAAAATCGCGCATTTAAGTTTTAATTGTTAAATGAAATCACTTTACTGTTACTCTGCTGTGGTGGGCGAATGGGTTACATGTCAGGATTTTTTTCCACCTTTGCCTCAAGGTTCCAGGTTCGATCCTACCTATCTACCAAAACTTTTTTTTTCTTTAACACACGGGTGACACCGGGCAGTTTTTTTTTTTTTTGTTTTTCCGATTTTTTTAAAGAAGTTTAACATCGTTTTTTTTTTTTTTTTTTTTTTTTGTGGATACCTAACCATCGGTTGAATGCACGTCCTCACAGTTAAGTATTGTTCAATATCCCCCCCTCCCTCCATATTTCACAAGCGTCGACTTGCTGGACTGAAGTGGGTTTTTTTTTACTTTAAATAATTTCTACTGCCTCATATGACTCAACCATTTTTCCACATGAAAAAAAAAGAAAGGATAAAAAGAAAAGGGAAGGAAAGAAAAGAGGCTATGTTTATCTGAACAATTTTCTTTAGTGTTGCCCCCCCCCTTTTTGACCCGTTGGACACTGTCTGCATGTTTTCTTTTTATTACTATTTCCTCTTAATGCACAATAAATGATATGCATATAATATATATATATAACCGTGTTGTTCCATTATTCATTGCCTGGTATTGCAGTGAATCTCATAAGAACATTTCACGACGGAAGTACTGTCCAGAATCTGGGTAGGTGCAACTTGGTTGTGATAATTTTACGGCTGGCATGTACATCATTTTTTTATTTATTGTACGATGCGTTCTGGGGATAAATACCCTTTTGGAATTTTTCAACCAGGACGTATTGTCTCTCACACACACGCACACTAATGAATCGCCACTTACCAAAGCGAAAAACTACTTGAGGATAACAATTAATGATATTGTTGGTTGGATGAGAGGATTGGAAATGAGTAGAATTTGATTATTTAAGAGGATAGCTCAGCAAGTATTTGTTGACATTGAACTTGAAGATAACCATGTTGTAGTCCATGGTGAAGTAGTTTTGTCGTTATATATTTTTAAATTAAATGTTAGTTTTATTGATTTTAAAAAATTAATTTTGTTTTTCTTCTGAAAAAGAAATTCCTTCATTTTTTTTTTTTTTTTAAATCAAACTTTGAGAATGTTTCTTTTTGCAATATTTTGTATTTCCATTGCAGGGTTGTATTTGGTCGCAGTCATATCAGGGCCGTGGCTCTTATCAGGAAGGCGGAAATCAGTAGCTTTTTAAGGGAAATGTTGTTAAAAGCTCAAGAAATCTCAGAGGTAAAAACTCTTCTATTTCAATTGATTAATTTAAATAATTCGTAAACAAAACATGAATATCATTCATATTTTAGGGAATTGATAAAAATAATTACATTTAAATTTTGATTAATTTTGTGTTTTTTTTTTTTTAAATTTCGATTTTTGTTTTTCGTTTCTGTCTACTTTTACTCTTTTTTTTTTTTTTTTTCACATGATCAGGTGTTTACGTCCTAAACACTTTCTATAACTTTCTGTTATAATAAACACTTGTGCATAAAAATATAATATTATTAGATATACTGCTGACCCGTTGGGTCACAACTACCATCACAATTCTACTTTGAACTCATTTAAAAATACATAAACCCTGACTTATTTCTTACATAACTAGTACTTGTATATTCAATTTAATAATTTAATGCCATGTATTGATGAGGGACAAAACCTCAGGTACTCTAGCCAGTTGCTCTATCCTCAGTGAAGAATAGAATCAATTGAACAACATCCATGCATCACCAAACAACTATACCCCTTCCTGCAGGTTGCCTGTTTAACCCGATGTGGGTATGCCCTTTCTGACATGTCACCTATGCAACTTCCTGTAGCCATGTCTCCTTCCAGTTGTATATTGTTTAACATTTCATTCCATTTTGTGCAAATGATCACTTTGTTTTTGTTGTAGCCACCAGACTTAGTTTCCACTTATTCAGGTGGCATTCTTGTTTTGTTATGGCCACTGGATGTTATTCTTCTGCTTATACAGGTAGCGTCTCTGTTTTGCTCTATAGCTGCCTGGATATAGTATCCTGTTTCTTTCACTCTCAATGTGATCAAGGTTATGTCACTGGCAGATATTAAACAGTGTTACATTTATTGCTTTCAATTTCATCACTTTTCAATTTCTATACTAACACTATTTGTTTAGCTTCTTGCTCTCTTCAGCAATGATCTCAGAATTCCAACTTTTGTTATAGTTTCTTAGAATAACTAAAAGAAATGGATTTTAATAACTTAGCTAACAATTGTTTTTTGTTTAAAAAGAAATGACAAAAAAAAAAAAAATTTCAATTTTAATTCTTTTTCACATTTTAAAAAGAAAACCAAGAAGAGAAATATTTGTAAAAAAACAAATTTGTCCAAAATAACTGTCTTATTGTTTGCATATAAGATTTTTAACAAAATTGCAAATATTTATTTTTTTATGAAAATGAATTTAAAACTAAAAACATTAATTTTTGGACTACTATTCTCATCTTGAATTTTCACAATGATGGTAGATGCAAAATCCGACCTTCTTCAGGTGCATCTTTTCAGACTCTGAAATCTATATGGAATTTTGAACTGAACCGTTTATTTAATATATAAGTGTATATTGTTCTTGTTCTGTTAGCCAGGACTTGTTAGAAGTGTTCAGTAATTTCTGTTTTATTCTTAGTCTTGCCTGTAGCGAGGATTGAACCTTCAATTTTCAGAAGATTGTCAATTAAAACTGATTGTCACTCAGTAGCTTTATCCATTGTATCAAGAAAAAGAGTAGAAGCCACGTTAACCAAAATGTAATTAAAATACAAATCTTTGTCTCAAAACTTTGAAAAAAAAAAGAAGATTATTTTTGTTTATTATTATAAAGTACATGAAAAAAAAGAAAATTCTATGAAAGTTGTGTTCCCCTCCCCTACATCTTTAATCGCACTTTTTCTTTTGGCGTGGAGAGGGCTGTTTTCCTCTAATGCAACTCTTTTATTCTTCATTGTTCTTTCAGTGTGATCTTGTCTACACCTTTTTCCATCCTTTGCTGAGAGACGAACAAAGAGACGTCATGAATATGGAAATGGAAATGCGTTGTAAGTTATCTCAACATTGCATTATTCAAAATCGTTGCCATCTTAATTTTTTTTTTTTCAATCATCTGAGACATTTGTGTACGGTTATTGTTTTTCTAAACAGTTCACTTTTTGTAAGTAACAAAAAAAAAAAAAACTCAAGCTAAGGTCGAAGCCAAAACCTAAAGAGTGAGTTCAATCAAGCACAATAACCATTAGACCAGCTTGACACGTTCCTTAAAGTGTTTTCAAACCTTGTCAAAGAGTTAACAAACAGATAAACATCCGCTAACCTCCTCCCCAGTACCAATTTTTTTTAAATTTTGACCCTTTAATAGCCCTTCTTTCCAGATGAAAACCGATTAAAACGTTTTTCACATGTCTGAATACCTTATATACCAATTTTCAAGTCTGTAGATAAAGAATTGTTGAGTATATAGGTTGAGAAGTGTCCTCACACACACATTCTCACTTTTATAGATATATAGATTATTAAAGTGCAAGTCATGTATAAAATCATGTAACTATATATCGCCTGAATGTTTGTCGATTTACTTCATGATAACCGATTCAATTATAATTTGGTTTGACATGCTTATACAGAGGATAATAAAGACACATGTTTGTTCTACTAATCATACTACTCTTAAAAAATATTTTTATTAGGTTTGAGATCAAGATCTACCGAACTGTACTATGTCATGTTTCCTTGTATGGCACTGTGTACCGAATACACAGCATAATCTTGTTAAGATACCAGTTCTCGTCAGACCATCCAAGTTAAGCAATATTGAACCTAGTCAGTACCAGATGGGTGACCATTTGGGAATACCAGGCACTATATGTAGGAGGACAACGACACTTCCCTGCAAGAACTGCAAAAAGAAACTAACATTGTCATTTTCCCTGATCTGAATATACATGCGACTAAAGATGACTTGTGAATTTAATATTCCCTTGACACTCTCCTTTGGAGGAAGTTGGTTCAACTTGCTTAGAGTGAATGTCGTTGGCATATATATAATTGTGTACTGGTTTCCAACAAAGAAAGCAGAAAAAGACTGCCAGTCACAGAGCCAAAGATTTTGCATTGGACTTTTCTGATCTAACCAGACTCAATCATTTCCGAAATGTTTGCCATCATTACAACCTTGTGTCAATCTTGGAGAAAAGGAGAGAAATGCATTAGAATGATATCGATATGTTGGTGTTCAATCAATCAATTTTATTAGCAAAAAATAGCAGGTACTTGTTAAGATAGTCGACAGATCGATTTTTTTTAAATATGTGGTTTTAAGCAAAAATAACAGTACTTGTCATGTCGAAAATAGTAATATATCCAAAAATTATAAAAATTTATTGAGTAGAAAATTAATTATAGTTAAAAGTAATTTTTATGGAAAATTGGGGGGGAGAATGGCATTTCCCTAGATTTGAACACCTTGAAGATTGCGAATACAGAGGACATATTTATCTCTTTTCGTCACTGTAATGGCAACCAACAATTTAGCCTTATAGTGATAGACTTTCTTTTTTTTTCTTTTTTTTTTTTTTACTGAAAACACAATAGCAGTTGTTCAACTCAATGAATTTTTGCAATTTTTGGATGTATTAATATTTTCGACATAAGTAAGTACTGTTGATTTTGATTAAAACGACATATTCAATAAAGCGATTTATCAACTTTATCTTAACAAGCACCAAATAGCAAAGTGCAGCACACCATTTTAAAAAAGACAGAAGATATTGCATCTATATACTGTCTGAATATTTGTCCAAAATGACTTTAAACTAGGATATTGTAGGCATCATCATGACCTCTGTATTGGAAATTTGTCAATGTTAGTCTGGTTTTGATGCTGTGAAAACTGCAACAGTTGTCTCTCTTTAACTGGGTAAAGAGTTGCTCCCCATTGTCCATGTATGGGTTTGTGATGGACATGTCATTTTTTTTTAATGATATAAGTTTTTGAGTAATTTAGAGTTACTCCCCTTTGTTTTTATATAAACGAGTGTTTACATTTGGTCAAGATCAAAGTGTAGTATCTGTTCTTCAGTTGCTGCACTTCCATTTCTTGTTCTTTTTCGGTGGAGGAGAAATCCTTCACGACTGAGATAATTTTTATTTTTGTACCTTTTCTCCACATTAAAAAACGACCCTGGTGTCTAACTCTGTCCCGTGGGGAGGCATAGTAAATAGGTACTCTCTCTCTTTGTCTCACCATGTAAATAAATACAGACGGTCTGCTCTGTGTCTGCGTAAAACTAAAAATGGCCACGTATTAATTTATTTATCTTTTTGTCAACCGTCGATATGACTTCACATGTGAATTTTATTTAAAGTAAGCAAAGTGTTTTTTTTTTTTTTTTAATTAAATTCATAATTGACTACCAAATGTTAATCAATGGTTATATGACCAGCATCAAGATATCGACGATAACAAAAAAAAAAAAAAAAAAATAAATAAAACACATTTGAACTTTGGAATTTTTGGTTGTGATAAAAAAAAAAAAAAAATTGTTGTTTATAACAAATAATAATTATGGCTGCAAAACTTTGCGTTCTTGTGCCACTACTTGATGGAATTAATTATCCAACATGGAAAGTTCAATGAAAGATGGTGTTTGGAGAATTATAAATGGATCAGAATTTGTTCCCTAAAAGAACCTTGGTATACAAGCACACACAATGTATATACTAAGGAAAGACTGTGCGTTAGCCACAATCGTTCTCTCAATGAAAACATCACTCTTATATTTAATTTGGCATCTAACTGACCCCATGATCATATGGAAGAAATTGGCTGATCAATTTCAAAAGAAAACGTTGGCTAACAAATTAGCGTTAAGGTGAAAATTACATTCTCTTAAATTCTAAGAGGGTGACTCTGTTAATGAACACAACAAAACGATGGTTGAGATATTTGATGAGTTGGCAGTCATTGTCCATGTATGGGTTTGTGATGATGTGTCATTTTTTTAATAATATAAGCGGTTGAGTAATTTAGAGTTGCTTCCCTTCGTTTTATATAAACAAGTGTCTATGTGTACTTGCTCTTTTGTCTCATCTTATAAATAAATACAGACGGTCTGCTCTGTGTCTGTGTAAAACTAAAAATGGCTACGTGTTAATTAATTTATCTTATTGTCAACCGTCAATATGACTTCATGTGTGAATTTTATTTAAAACAAATAAGGTATGTTTTTTTTATTTAACTCTGGCTGTTTCAGGGAGCTAAAGCAAAAAACATTGCCTTTCTTTTGTGACGACAACAATTGTGGATGATTGCACAGGTTCCAACTAGGTTTTGGGGCGAAAAAGATCCTCTAAAAATAGCTCTACATTCCCATCAATGATGCTGGATACCAAAATTAGATCGCGTTACATCCATTGTCATTCAAGTGAGAACTTTAATCTTTGAAGCTGTTCTTTGTAGATAAAATGTAGAGAATCTCATCATCATCCTTGGCAGCAACTGTTGAGCACACTTTGGGTGCACGATATCTATTTGAAGATAAGGATTTGTTGCTCTGATGGCTTACTTAACAATGCGTATGTACCAGGTTTATGTATTTTTCAGTTGAAATATTTTTGTTTTTCAAACAAAACAAAACAAAAGTGAAAGATATTTTGGTATTATAAATGAGGAAAGCTGAAATGGAAAAAAAGACAAAATGGCTAGACAGAATCAAATGTTGCTGTGACAGATACAATACTATTTAGGTCTAAATTAAAAAATCCAACTGACATAATATTATATATTAAATGAAAAATGTTTTAAAATTTAGCAGTTTTCAATTTTTTTGCCTCAAAACATGTTGTTTATTTCTATCTGTGATTCTTTCTCAGCCACACCTGATCGTTTGCTTCGACGCGGCTCAGGAATTAAAGGTGACATCAAACTCTCTATTCAGTACCAGAAAGAACATCTTCAAGTGATGATCATGCATGCACGAGATCTGGTAAGTCACTTTTACATACATTATATTGAATGACCATCATATTTTTCACTAATGATCATCGAAATTTCATTGGTTAAAACCATTGGCATTAATTTGGATAATTTGGAATATGATTTTGTTTTTGTTGTTACATGGACAGCGTTTTGGTTGATATAATTGTGATTAAATGCCTTAAAAATTACTTTAGACCTGATTTTGTGCAGCCTTTAGTGTTCGGTAGCAGACAAAAATAATTTTAAAAAGAGAAAAAAATGTGGCTACTGTTTCTATTTATATACTGGTGATCTCATGAAGTAACCAGATTTTTTGTCACTTTAAATGCAAATGAGATGCTGCTGGTTTGAATAAAAAGCTTGTTTTTTAGAGGTTGAGCTAATTCGGATTTTGAAGTAGCAAGTTTTGATCGCAGTGTGTCAGATTTTGGGGTAGTGAGTTTTAACAGTAATGTGTCAGATTTTGAAGTAGCAAGTTTTAATAGCAGTGTTTTGAATTTTGAAATAACAATAGTTATTTTACAGCAGTGTGGCGAATTTTAACAACAATGTTTTGAATTTTGAAGTAGCGAGTTTTAACAGCAGCATGTTTAATTTAACTCCAGAAATTGTGAGTTGGAAGTGCAGAATAGTTAACAATCCAATTAGAGAAGTGTTGAATAGTTTACAATTGATTATTTATTCATAGTAACCTCCAACTTTCTTCAGGTGCATCTTTTTTAAACCTTCTAATCACACTTAAGTCATTATGGTGAACTCTGAAACCTGTACAAAATTTCAAACTGGGTCTTTTATGTAATCCAGAGGAGTAGGTAAATTGTACTCATTCTGTCAGTCATAAATGGCTAAAAGTATTAATTTATATTTGTTATTATTGCCTGCAGTAAGGATTAAACCTTCAACCTCCAGAAGACTGTTATTTAGAACTGGTCATTAATGAATGTCCTTAATCATTAGACCATTAATCAATCTGGACAATTTTTGTATTCGTTTTGGGAACTTTAAATGTAATCATGTCTAGATGTTTAATATTACTACTTCTAGAATTGCTGATTTTTGAAAAGGAAGGCATAGCATAATAGTTAAAAATTTGATTAATCATCAGTTTTAAGTGATCGTTTTCTGAAATTTGAAGGATCAATCCTTACTACAAGCCATAAATATTATGGATAACATGAATTAATATTTCTACCTGGCCGTGGTTGATGGAATGAGAATAATCTACCCCATATATAAAACAAAACAAGAAAACTCATTTTAAAATTCTGTATGTGTTCTCGAGTTTGAAAAAATGCTCCTAAAGAAGATCACAGGTTACACTGGATGAAATGTTTAATTCTTTCTCCAAATAAAATCGCAATTCCCATTTAAAACAAGTAACAAAGTTTTGGGTTTTTTTTTTCTTTTCGAAGTTATAATGAGGGTTGCTTTTTTTTTTTTTTTTTTGAATAACATACTTGCAAATAAGAAATCTTAGTGCAACCAAATCAAAACAAAAGTCCAAGAGTTTAGAGCCTAAGGGCAGATCTCTGTCTGAAAGATGCACAAATCCAACTTACTATCGGATCCCAGAAAAATAAACTGACTGTCAGATACCCAGAGAGACAACTTTTCTCATTTGCTCCTGTTACTAGAATATATGTATTTTCGACTGGAAATCCTAGATGCCCAATCTTCTCAGTTACTCTCAGCTGATCACCAGAACTGACCACACCCTTCTCGCCTCGCAGCTCAGCCCCGTTC
This sequence comes from Euprymna scolopes, assembly GCF_053919585.1. Classification (NCBI taxonomy): domain Eukaryota; kingdom Metazoa; phylum Mollusca; class Cephalopoda; order Sepiida; family Sepiolidae; genus Euprymna; species Euprymna scolopes. The sequence goes on along the minus strand of NC_136495.1, from coordinate 54,420,870 downwards.
AATCATTCGGAAACTGCCCACTAGAGATAATGACCAGTCAGCAACCACACAAAATGGCATTATTTTTGGCAGTAGGTCATGACCACAGTGGAGAACCTCTTATTTGAAAACCTATTACTTTTTGAAAGCCCTATCTCTCAACATGAACTTTTGTTTAATGAGGCACTTTTTTTTTTGTAGAGAAATGAAATTCTAGTAGCCACATCCAAAGTCAGAGATATTTCTTGTTTGGCCTCTTTTCTCTCATCCAGACATCTCTCACTTGCATCAAGTTATTTGCAAATTGCGTGCATCCTCCTAATACATGATTGCAAATGACTCTTTTCTTTCATTTCAAACTGCATGTTTGAGTTTTTATTACTATACACACATAGTCGAAAAAGTTGTTAAAAAACAAAACAAATATATAATAAATAAATGTTAGCAAAGGCAAGATAAGTTACTCTTCTACCTAAAAGTTTAAAGTGGTTTTACTCACTTTAAAACATGTAATCGATTTAAAATGTCATGCAGTGTTTATCGATATATTTGAAAAAGACGAAAAATAGCGAGCTCTTAGTTGAATAGGTTAAGTTTGGGAAAATGAGTTAAAACTAAAAAATTATACAAAACACTGAGAAACCCACCAAATATAGGTCAACCTATGTCACGGTAACATATATTGAGTGAGTTTCTAACAGTATTTTGTATAATTTTTTAGTTTTAACTCATTTTCCCAAACTTAACATATTCAACTAAGAGCTCACCGCCATTTGTCTTTTTCAAATATATCGATAAACACTGTATGATTTTTTAACCGATTGCACGTTTTAAAGTGAGTAAAACCACTAAAAACTCTTCCAGATAGGTAGAAGAGTAACGTATCTTGTCTTTGATAACATTTATTTTTTTATATATTTGGTTTTTGACAACTTTTTCGAATCTATGTGTACAGTAAAACAAACTCAACTTTGATGAAATTTCTTTGAGTGATTATCACAATAATTTAATGATACCAAAATAATAACTTCAACTTTCAAAATCGATTTGAAATATTAGTAATAATTTGTTAAAAAGCACCTACCTAGTTGAAAAAACAAATTTTATAAACAACTCGAAAATGAAAGCTTTAAAGGAATTTCAGTTGTAAAACAGCATAAAAAATCTTCATAATTTTTATATAAATTTTCTTTGGATGTTTCGTTTTTCTATTTTCATTTTTGGTTTATTATTAAAAAGTTAGTTTTATGTTTTACTTGATTTGGGGGAGGGAGATCATCTTCCTGCCATGAATTAAAAATAAATAAACAAAAAAATGCATAGGTATTTTTATAAAGCAACTCGAAAGTGAAAGTTTTTAAGAAATTTGAATTGTAAGAGTAAGTTGGGTTTTTTTTTATTAATTATTTTAGATAGTTTATAAATAAAATCCAAGAAATTAAAATAATCAAAACCAAAATTGATCAGATGATGATGGATTTTCATCATTTTAATATTCAAAGCAATTTTCTATCAGCTTTGAATATTAAAATAATGAAAATCTACTAAAATTGGATCACTTTCGGTTTTATTGATTTTCCATCTTCATTTCTTTAATTTTGTTTATTCCCTTTAAAAAATTGTTTTACATTTTATTTAATGGTGGTTGTATGCTTTTTTAAGTCATAAATTTCCCTTTTACAAAATTCTTGGGATTATTGTTTGTTTTTTTTTTGTTCTTTTCAAAATTACTTAAAGAATTTTAATGGTTTCTTATGCTTTGTAGCACTCATCTGGGACGGAAACACCAAGTACCTATGTCAAACTCTACATGCTCCCTGATCCAGAAAAGTCAACAAAACAAAAGACCAAAGTTGTCAAACATTCAACGCATCCGACTTTCAATGAAGTGGTATGTACATTTGCTGTCGACAATAAAGTTTCTCGTTGCAAGTTAGAATTTCATATCAAAAAACGTTATTTATTATCATTACATTTGCTGTCGATGATAAAGTTTCTCGTTAGAAATGGCTTTCCATGTAGTAGGGACATCTCCAGAGAAGACCCTAAATTGCCCTATACCTGCTTTCGGATTGCACTTGCTCCCATCACTATGTTTATATTTGTCCTCTATTGCCCTTCCCCCTCCCCATAATAGCGGAGTTACTATAAAAGCATATCTGAGAAAATTGATCACATCCTGTCTGCTTATTTTTCGGCTAACATTCACATCTGTGGAGACTTCAATGTTCACAATGTGGAATAGTTAGCCCACTCAAACAAAACAGATGATGAGGGGAGGTTCTGTTGATTTCTCCATTGCTTATGACCTAACTCAGATCGTTCATGACGTGCCTGACACTGATAGGCAGTATGCAAGTCTCCTTTTTCTCAGAACTTGCCCTGGGCTATGTTCATCTTCCGTTCTGTCCCCACTGGGATCATCCAACCACTCCATTCTCTCAGTTAAGATAAAAACAAAATGTAATAAGTCCTCTGATATACCTCTACATCATACAGTATATCGATACTTTATGGCTGACTGAGATAGCTTTCATACATTTATATCAGATCTACTTCTGTGTTCCATGTTTAAAAAGAATGCGTCCTCTATAGTATCAGACCTAATGGTTAATTATAAGTACAGACCGCTTCATATGTTTAAAAAAATTCCAGCAAAACCCTAACAGCCAGTCGTGGTTCTCACCAGAATGTGCACAGAAATCACTATTTCCATTGCTTCCAACATAATAGATGTACTGAAACTAAAGTCACCTACAGGACTGCAAGCAACCACAGTAAAAGAGTAATAAAGAACATTAGAGAGTTGTATGCTCAGTCCGTCAAGTCCAAAGTAGCTGAGCAGTGGCTTGGTTCTCACCAATTTTGGCAAATAACAAACAGGGTCCTGAATAGAAGTGTGTGCTCTATCCCAACCATCATCAATGGACTTGAGATAATCTCGTCAGCATTGGAGAAAGTCAAACTCTTTGCCAAAAACTTTGCAGTTGATTCTACCCTATGTAATCAGGGCTACCAACCCCCAGTATTTCCTTCTGTGTCTGAAAACAGGATATGCAACATACAAATATCTGTGTGATATTACCAAGCTAATCAAAAACCTCGATTCCAGTAAAGCAACTGGCCCTGATGGCATTCCTATTACACCGCTCAAAAAGCTTCAACCAGAACTAGCTTCCATACTTACAAAGCTGTTCAAGCGTTGTCTTAAGGAGAATTGCTTTCCAACACCCTGGAAAACCTCATTAGTATGTACCATATTTAAAAATTCAGGTGATCACTTATCTCCCTCTCAATACAGACCAATCAGTTTCCTATGCGTCATAAGTAAGTTGCTGGAATCTGTGTTAAATAGAGAAGTAGTCAATCACCTGAGCAAAAATGACCTCCTCAGTGCCATGCAATATGGTTTCCATTCTGCTACATCTAGAGCAGATGTGCTAACAATTATATCTCGTGAGATTAGCGAATCTCTCGACGAATGCTTCTTATCTAGGGCAATTGCCCTTAACATATCAAAGGCCTCTGAGAGAGTATGGCATAAAGATCTACTCCAGAAAATCTTCAGTTACGGTATTGCTGGAAATGTTTTTTCAATTATTAAATCATTTCTCTCTGATAGGTTCGTAAGAGTAGTGGTTGATGGGCAGAAATGAGAAGCTCACAGTATTAATGCTGGAGTCCCTCAGGGAGCCATTCTAGGCCCAACTCTCTTCCTAATCTACATCAATAATCTCCGAAATCACATTCTAAGATCATTCAGACATTTATGCTGACGATACTACCATCTATGGCAACACTTCAAAGGTTGTAAATGACCAAGTTCTCTCTGATTGTCTCTCCTTTGATCTTGATCACGTGGTACAATGGGGAAAGAAGTGGTTGGGTAATTCTAATGCATCTAAAACCTAGCTTCTATCATTCCATCATTAAGGCTCTGATTCCCATCTGGCATCAAATGAAATGAATGGCTATCGTATTGGGGAGGCTCTGTGTTTTGACAAGCTTCTAGGTCTGACCTTTACTCCTTATCTGAGATGGAACATGTACATCAAATCTGTTGCCAAGGCTGCTGGAAAAATGATGGGATCATTCTACCGCTCCAGTAGATATCTCACTGCTGATGCCATTCTCTACCTGTATAAGAGCCAAGTAGTCCAAGGATGGAGTACTGTTGCCACATCTGGGCAGGAAGCAGCTTATCCTGCCTTGACAGAGTTTAAAATAGACTTTGTAGCCTAGTGGGAGATGTCCTTTTCTCTTTCTTGCAACCTCTTTCTCACAGAAGAGGCATTGCGAGACTATCTCTGCTTTATCGTTATTTTCATCGCAAGTGCTTGTTCAAACTCCAATCTATGGTCCCCCTGGCCTGACTTTCACAAAAACTACTCGATAATTTCCCCCACTATTCATCTATGCCTAAACCTAAATGTAGATTCCATGAACAAAGCTTCTTGCTTAGAACTGCACATCTATGGAATGGTATTCTGTTTTCCTGTTTTCCAACTGACTATAATATGGTCGTCTTAAAGTCCAATGTGAACAAGTTCTTAATGAGCCATTCCCTTAGATAATCCAATTTACTAAATTTCCACTACTAACGATTACTATGACATTTTCCCATTAACTACTAAACTCATTAACCCATATCCTCAAGTGGCCTCTGAACATTGATAAGTGGAGAGACTCCTTCGTGTAAAAAAAAAAAAAAAAAAAAGTTTGAATTACATATCCAAAACCAAATTTTATTTTCATTGTATAGAATTACTTTTAACTTAAAAACTTTCGAAATCTCTTGATACATTCCGCACAAATCTTCCTGCCCACAATTACCTATTCCATAAAAAATGAATTTAGTATTCGGTTCTTAGACTGGAAAAATCCATAAAGAATTTCTTCAATCTCTTTATTAGGTTTTCCTTATATGGATGTATCCGACTCTCTCACTCTCCAGATGTTATTATTTCAGCTATTAAAAAGATATCGACTCTTTAATCTTTCTGATTTAAAATTTAACTTTTTTTCTCTAGAATGATTATCACAAAGTGTTTTGTTTTTCAGATGCTGTACAAAATGTCTTTGAAAGAGGTGAAGAATCGTACGTTACAAGTGACCGTTTGGAACCATGACGTTCTCAAAGAAAACCAATTCATGGGGGCCCTTTACATCCCTCTGCATAATCTTGACTTGACGCGTGAGAATTGCGAATGGCATTGCCTTGGCAATTTACAAATGTCGAGCAACAACAGCATCTCTTGACACAATCCATTCAACTGTATTTCAACTTCTCTCTACATCAACACAATTGCCTTAGCCGTGACTATTGATGGAGCTGCGCATGCATGTGTCTATCATTTTCTCTATCTCTCTCATGGCATAAAAACAGAACAGATTTTTTTCTTCGTTAGATGTATTTTTTTGTCAATAATATTGACCGTTTCTAGTTTGAAGTATGTCCATTTTTTTATTGTTTTACTTCAAAATCATCGGATAAAAACTTTATTTTTATGTTTTTACGGTTACAAATGAAAAACGTTTGATGCATTTTCCATTGCTTTATGATATTTCAATCAGTTTAATTTATTTTTCTTTATCAAAAAATTGAAAATGAAAAAAGCTTGTGCACTTGTGATCATTGCAACAGAAATCTGAATTGGACTTTGACTCGGAATTTAACAGGGGGGAAATTTTAATGGGTTCCTTTGTCGTGTTGAAATTTGAATTTAGATTTCATCAAAAGCTCTCTGTGCAATCAAAGACATGGATAATTTGAAACTTTTGTTACAAAGTCAGTGCCTTGAAAAATGGATACACGTCATGTGTCCCACCCCACTATAAACCGCAAAGACTCTGAGAGAAAAAATATATTTATGCGACAGATATAATTTAAAATTGCCTTTCCACGTGGACGCATCGTGAGAATTAAACAAAAATATTATTTAAATTCAAAATAAAATTAGAAATTTATTTCTGAATTATTATCACATGACAACTTTTCAAAGAAATCCATCCGAAAAGAAAAAACATGGAAAACAAATGAGTGACGTTAAAGAATTCCATTGAAGGAAAACCAGCACAAGATTTCCTAATTTATGGTTGTCTGTTACTTACAACGGAATTTGACATTGCTCTTAAGTAACTTAGTTTTAATTAAATCCGTGGTTTATTGGGAAAGAATATTAAACATCAAAAATAGTAAATTATAACAAATTTATTTGTCAAACAGGCAAAACAAACCGTGAAAAGATGTAAAGAAATAAGGGAGATAACTCTAAGTTTAATTTTCTTTAAAAAAATTTTTTCTATATTTTGACAAATGTTTTTCTTTGCTTTATATGACAACTTATTAATCCTGTCCTTTTTCTTATATAATAAAAATTAAAAGAAAGTGGGAAACTTAGGAGTTAGCTCCCTTTCCGATTTATTCATATCAGCCATCTTTTATTTCTTGGCCGACTTGTTTTCTCCACAGTTTGTGTATATGATTAAACTTGCTATAACTTACTGTTTCTAATGTTTCAATTTTTTATATATTAAACATGACTTTAAGTAGAAAAAAAAATAAGTTGGGAGCATTTTCAAAATCCATGTAACTGTAAATGATATGCAACCATACATTAGGACATTCCCTTTTTGGTCTACACTTAAGGCCAGCTTAACATTTAAAACATTTTTTATCCATAATATCGAGGCAAAAGAGAAAAGAGCAATCTTGATGATTTTAGGTTGTGGAAAAAAAAATGTAATTATACTCTCATGTCCTCTTGTTATGTACCATCACGTAATGTTTTTTATTTAATCTTCTCAATTTAAAAAAAATAATCTTTTTTTTTTTTACACTTGACTAATTCAGTAAAAATAAGAAGCTTTACTAAGAAAATAACTTATTTATGGAAAAGTTATTCCATTTTTCATCAGTTGCTTAGTTTTTTTTATTGTTGTTTTGTTTTTTTATGTTACTGTTATCCCTTTACTCCTTTTTATTTCTATCTCAAATTGTTTTCAAAGAATTTACTATTTCAATGAAATTGAAATTTTTAAAAAGTCATCACCTTTTATTTGTTACTTGCTGAAGAATTTTTTTCCTTCATTTCTTTATCATTGTTTTTATATATATATATATATATATATATATATATATATATATATATATATATTAAAGTTCAATTCACAATTTTTGAAAACCCATGTTTTATTTTCTCATAAGAATATATGTTACAGATCTGTTTCGTTAGCAATCTTCAACAAACAGTAAAAATATGTTATCGCTGTATTTTTTTGAATGCAGAAAACTCTTCAAAAATAAAAAGATGGAGACCTGACCAACAACGAGAATTATACCCTCGACATCAGAGGTATGATTTTGACTGTTTGTGACATGTAAAGATTGTGTTTGAATATGTTTTTTTTTTTCTCTCCATAGAATTATCTGTAGAGTTTGTTACATTCAAAAATACAGTAATAAAATATTTTTATTGTGTTGAAAATTGCTAACGAAACAGATTTGTAACATATACTCTTATGAGAAAATAAAGGAACAGATGTTTTAAAAAATTGTGAATTGAACTTTAAAATATATATATATATATATATATATATATATATATATATATATATATAATATATATATATGCTCTGAATATCATTGAGCATCAGACAAATTTAGTATATTTCGTATAGTACTATTTATATTATATTATTGTTTATCCTGTTATAACTGGAGAAACATTACTCTTGGAGTATTTACAAGAAAACCATAAAAGTATATATATTAATACACACACACACACTAGTCAATTATCATGGTAATAGTTGAACATATTTATTTAAATAGATATAAACTGGATATTATAAACAAACTAGTGGTTTCATATCAAGAGCATTGCTGTCCCCATTAATCATGGAATGCTTAGGATTACCAACACTAGGTATGAAATCACTGATTTGTTCACAATATCTAGTCTGAATCTATTTATATATATATATATATAGCTGAATGTGTACAGATTATGCACATATTTACCTTTTAAGCTTTTCCTTTTGGTGAGAACATTAATAGTAAGGGTCGAATCCTATTTTATTCACCTAAATTATTTAGCATGAAATGAGCTTTTGCATTTACTTTCAAAACAACTTATTTTTACTTAAACTAAATTTTAAAAAAAAATGAATAAATAAATAAACAATAACATACAAACATTAAGTTTCTTTGTACACGTGAAATATCCAAATGAGAAAATAAGCAGCCATCTTTATAAACAAGTTGGAAACAAGACTATTTAAGGATGAACAATAACTAACGTTCATGATTTTCTAATTAAAGGATAATGTTAGAAAATTAACGTTCTTCCTTACGTAGACTCTTTCTCAACTTGTTTATAAAGTTGACATTTCATTTCAACGTTTCATGTATACAAGGTGCCTTTTAATGTGTTTTTTTTTCTTACTAAAACATTGTTGCTTGTTAAGATATTTAAAAAATCGATCTGTTAACTGTTGTTTTAAGCAAAAACAATCGTACTTAATTGCCATGTTGAAAATAATAACATATCCAAAAATTATGAAAATTCATTGAGTAGAACAACTGCTATTGTTTTTAGTAAAAAGAAAAAAGAGGTTTATCGCTATCAGCTAAAACAAAACCTTGGCCAAGAAGGAGATAAGTATTGCAATCTTCAAGGTGTTCACATCTCGGGGGAAAATGCCATTTCCTCCAGTTTTCCATAAAACACACTTTTAACTATAAATAATTTTCTACTCCATGAATTTTCATAATTTTTGGATATATAACTATTTTCGATATGACAAGTAAGTACTGTTGTTTTTGCTTAAGTTTTTACATATTAAAAAAGATCACTGTTGACTCTTAACAGCACCATGCTTTGAATCAACCTGTAACGCACACCATTTGAAAAGGGAAAATTTTTCCGAAAAATAAGCTGTATAGAAGTAACACTGAAAGCAGTTTCATTGTAAATAATTCACGTGACTGAAATAAAAGTTTCAGTTATTTATTATTATTTATAAAAAAAGAAGTAAACATATTGAATTTTGGATGCTGAAAAGATGAAGATGATTTGATGCAGCTCCTGAAAAATAAACAAAACCATATTATTTGGAATCTCTCATGTCAGTTCAAAGGGAGATGACTCCTGTCAGAAGAAAAATTGGGTAGAAACGCTTGAATTGTTTCTTTTTTGTTGTCATTTCAAATCAAATTTGGCCAAAATTTGTCAATCATTGTCCGAATATATGTCTACTTTTTTTTTTCTTTTCTTAATCATGAATGTGAAGTTTTAAAAATATTTACAACGCTGACATTTTTACAACATTATCCAATTTTTTTTCTGGCTGTTTTTTTTTCCATTCACGATCAAATAAGCGTGGTTTTATTTTTGTACATCCATGACTGTGTAAATAAATATTAACTTTTATTTCATCTTTCTCTTTTTATTTTTTTATTTTTTATTTTTTTCCAAAAAAAATGGATTCTAAAAAAAAAGTTTTTTTTTAATTCTTTTTCAGAAATTTTTGTTTGACTGAAGAAAAACTCTTAAAACGTCTGATTGTTTTTGCAACACACCCCTCCTCTTCTACTCCCCCACCCCCAATCGTTTTTTATTCTATTCACTTCAAACCACTGAGATGTAAGAGCTACTGTAAATTAGGGGTCGAATTTATGGGGACAACCTATGTGGAGAGTTGTGCAAACAAATACTTGTTCACATTATGTTTGAATTTCTGCATGTTGGTGCATTAAGGAAAACAGGGAGCAGGGAAGAAATTTCAAAAGGAAGTAGTTGGAAGAAAGAAGCTATTATAGTAGAAAGCCTTCCAGCATTTGGGGACCTCTACAGTGAAAGGGTGGGATTTTTGGGTTAGTCAAGGGCATTTACATTAAAGGGGACATCAGTTCAGTTAGTTTGTTGGAGCACATTCCATTGAAGTATTTGTGAAACAAGCACAGGGATGCAACGTTGTGGTGATGGGACAGGTGCTGAAGTTTAGCAGACAGTATGGGACCTATTAGGTTACAGACTGTTTTTTTTTTAAATCTTGTCCAAGAGGGAGAGACTAGTGGTTGGAGCACCAGCCAAATGTGACAATAGGGAGCCCACCTTCTTTACAGCAGACTTGGCAGTATATTCTCTTTTTATTCCAATTCTTTTTGTCTGTGAATGTTAGGCTGAGGATTTTGAATGCTAGATTCTCAGGAAGAATGCTATCAGCCATGGCAATCGGTGGTTATTAAGGTTTTTTATAATTGTGAAAGGAAAGGAGGTTTATCTTGGTAGCTTTAAATGTTTTTTGGACCCATTTCACTAAAGTTATTTTTCCCCAGGATTCAACCATTGTTTTGAATTTTGGATGCTACATGTTGAGAGTAGTATGGTAAATATACCCATCTCAAATGCAATTGCATCAGGAAAGTCATTTGTTAAAATTAGAAATAATAAATGTCGAAGGATCGACCCCTGAGGTGCACTTGCATTAATGTTTTAATGGAATGTGCATTAATATTTTAATGGATGTGCATTAATATTTTAATGGATGTGCATTAATATTTTAATGGATGTGCTCTGATGAACTTGTTGCACTTGTGCCTTCTCGACATCCATATCCCCGACAAACCCACTTAACAACAAAATCACACCCCTTCACTGTTGAGGTCCGTAAATGCCAGAAAGCTTTCTACTCTAATAGTTAGACTTTGGAATTCCTTTCCTGCTACCTGCTTCCCTGACTATTCTGATATGCAGAAGTTTAATGTAACGTAAACCAAAATTTTGTTAATCTTTCTTAGGCATGGTCCCAAATAGTAGCCCCTTACATCCAACTGATGATGTGCCTTGTTAGGGGTGAATGTGAGTAAAAAAAACAAAAACAACGTGATGTTGCCAATGACGACTTGGATCTTTTTTTTTAGCTAAGAAGAATCCGATTATATTAAATATTCATCCAATTATACCTTAGAAATTAATTTTGATGAGAAGACCACCAAATGCTTTGGCTAAATCAAGCATTACTGCCTTAGTTTCATCTGCTTTATCCAATGAAATGCATTCTGAGATGTACGTTAGGCTATCCGCAGTAGAATGTGCTTGCTTAAATGAATACTGTTGGTCAAAAAGAAATTTAGTATTTTCAAGATGAGGGAATCATTCAAAGATTTTAGCAAAGAACAGGAAGAGATTTTTAAACGCAAACTATTTTTGCTTACAAGTAATTTCTATAAAGCAAAGAATTTGACATCAAACAATTCACAAAGATTTGTTGTGTCATTAAACTAGCTAACAAACCGGTTATATTAACATATTTTCTTTTTCTTTAATTTATTTTTTTAATTATTAGCATGCTTTCAGATTCATTATCTGTATTAACATCACTGCAAAATAAAAAAATTCGAAAATTCTCTCATCGTAAAACTGCTATGCAAACTAAACAATATGTCCAACAATAAAAAAATTCTATGTTGAACCTCTAGCCACATAGGTGAAAAAGTGTTGACAGAGCAGCCAAATAACCTCTGAAAATCTCAAAATTCCATATACTGATCTGAAACCAAAAATAAATAAATTTCAAATGGCAACAAAAATGGAACAGCAACACCCAAAACAAATTCTTTCAAATAAGACCCAAGATAGATAAATATATCCCTGCTCTCACAAAATCCAGGAAAAAACAAGTTATCCTATCCTGACTCTGCAAAGGGCACCCAAACCTCACACACTCTTTTATACTGAACAAAGAATTACAACAAAGATGTAGAACATGCAAAACACCTATCACAATCAAACACACCCTTATGTAATGTGAAACACTAAAAAACTTAGTCTTTCTTCAAAAGTAAGATGAAAAATTTATTTGAACACAATAATATAAATAATATCTTTAAATTCCTGAAAGAACTAAAAACATATCAGAAGATCTGAATCAAGAAAAACAAAGAATCACAGTTAAAAAAAATGACTGACTTTAAATAACCTATAGAGTTGATAGGTAAAAAAAAAAAAAAATTATTACATCTTTTATTTTTGTGAGGTTAAATGTTTTGCAAATGATTTCCAACAAGAAATCCTTTGTTTGACAAGCTCTTACGACTGACTTTCACTCCAAATTTATATATATAAAAGCGAAAATGTGTGTGTATGTATGTATGTATGTTCGCTTTTCTTTTTGTGTATGTCTGCAAAAGGCTTTTTTTCGTCGGCCTTCTCGCTCGGCTTGCTTCTTCTTAAAACTTTTTATATCACGTCTAAATGATAATATCTACGACTTAAGAACAGGGGTCACGTGTGTATTTAATTTGCTTGATTTTCACGCACTATTTTTTCCAGATATTTCAATCGCCGCGTGTTTCTTTCGCTTTTTAGTATAAAACAAGCGAAAACTGGCTTGCAGCCACGTCATGTTTCAAAGTCAAACATCACGCGACTTAAGTTTCTTGCACCTGTTAATTTCATTTTATAAACGTTAAATTAAGATGCTTTTCATTCCTCTTCTCTCGTGGCCGAGATGGTTAGGTCCCAGGGTTTTTTTTCATTTCGTTTCCGCCTCCACGTCAAAGGTTCGGGATTCAAGCCTGCTTTCCTTGTTTTGATTAAACCCCCCCCCCCCGCCCCCCAACACACGCACCTACAAACACCCGGGTCACGCCAAGTAACCCCCTCCCCCCGCTAGTCTAAAATAGAAGACATATGTCCAGTCTGATGCTTAGGTCACCGGAAAAAGAGGTTGGATTATTCTACAGCTTCAGAAACTATTTAACTTCAGATGTAATTCTTTATTTTTATTTATAAGAGTTAGATAGATCCAAAGATGCCACATCTGAGGAGGTTCTGCATTTTTTTTCTTGCTTTGGCATAGTACAAAATCGACTTCAACCTGACACAATTATGACTTTAATATAATAAACAAGAAAACCCAAGAATCCAACATAGTTACAGCCGAGCACACATGGACTCAATAATATAACGCACATGCAAAAACATAACTACATACATATAGCCTGATTTCAACATACCTACGAATTATCTCATATATGAACTCTTTGTTGATTGGGATTTAGTGGATTCATTGTTTCTAATGTTTGTAAAAATTGCTAATGTCATTAACGTTCTTGGTTTCATCATACGTTAATATTTGTCTCACCATATTCAGAGATAATTTACATTTTGTGAGGAAGTTCATTCATATAATCTGTCATTTAATCACTAAAAAAATATTTATTTCGATTAACACCAAAGCCATGTGTCAACAAGGACATTTTTTTTTTTTTACAAGTTGGTCACCACTTATCAAGGCCCAGAAGCCACTCATGGATAAGGGTTATTGCGTGTACAGTACATTAGTGTTGAGATTTGATAAAGTGTCTACTTAAGGGGGCGGTTATTCAGAAATTTGTTTCTGCTGGACTTGAAGACATCCACGTTGTAGTCAGGTGGGAAACAGGCAGACGGAACAGAGTTCTACAGGCGTGCACTTCTAAGAATGTTGCAGTTTCATGGTTGTTAATAAAAAATCTCTTCCAAATTCCTTTAAAAAAATTTCATGATTGCTAATAAAAATCTCTTCGAAATTTCATTAAAAAGTTTCATAATTGCTAATAAAAATATTTTCAAAATTCATTAAAAAAAAAAAAAACGTTTCATGATTGCTAATAAAAATCTCTTCAAAATTCTGTAAAAAAATGTTTCATGAGGGCTCATAAAAAATCTCTTCAAAAATTGTTAATAAAATAAATTCAAAAGATTTTTATAAGCAAACATGAAACTTTTTAAGGGAATTTTGCAGAAATTTTTAAAATTCCTTTAAAAAGGTTTCATGATTACTAATAAAAATCTCTTTAAAATTCTGTAAAAAAGTTTCATGATTGCTAATAAAATCATTTTGAATACAGTGAGTCAACAAGATTGAGAAATGATCTATAAAATATTCGGTACTTGTACAGTTTAACCAAGACATAAAAAAATGAAAATATCGAAAAAAGTTTAAATTGTATGTATCCGTTATGGAACGAAGTTCTCCAAAAAAAATTTTACTTAATTTCATCAAGTAGTTATTTTTTTACAGCGAAAAAAAGATTTTTTATGATACCGACTAAAAGGTTCGATGTGTTCGTTACAACTCTACTTTCAACCGAGTCGTTGTTTCGTTCACCACACTCTTTTCTTCTACCTCTTCTCTTACACACGTCCGTTCGTTTTCGTAACTCAAACTCGTCTCTCTTCCCGCTCTCTTCTTCTCGTTATTTATGGAATCAGCGTACGAGATTCTCCGAGATTCCCCGAGATTCCACGAGACATTTTTCCACATAAACGCATGCGGGCGCCATCTTGATTCTTAGTAGCCACTTTCTCCACACTCCCCCCTGATCTCATGATCACAGAGACGACAGGGGGGTGGTGATCGCCGCCGTCGGGTGCTTCTACGAAGGGGGACAGTGCTGCTCTCGTCTTTGCGTGTGCTCTCATCCACCGCCTGATGGTCGGGGAAGGCTTCATCTCCGTGGAGGTTACTGATATTAGAGTCACTGCTTGATAGGGATGGTGCAAACCAAAGCGATGGCCCACTCGTCTCAGAGTCAGAATCACTCTCATTGTTCACTGGAGGTGGTACATGTGTCGCCGGCCGTAGGTCCCTAACGTGACGGGGTACGCCATCAACCTGGACACACTGCTGACTCACCACATCGGTCACTGTGCCTCGCTTATACTTGTCAGTACATCGGTTTCCTGGCGGCTTCACTCAGACAGCATCCCCTTTGGCATATCGATTCCGTTCTATCTCAGTGGCCACAGTTGTATCGGGGTGGATTCCTTTTTCTCGGACATGGTACTGATAGATTGCGTTTGCAGGTGCCGTTCCTGGAGAGACGCCATCCTTTGGCATGAGATTATACCAGTACACAGCTTCTGCGATGGTGCACTGCTTCCTGGCTGCAATTGTTTTGATGCTGCGATGGCTTCTCTCAGCTATACCATTGCCAGAAGGCACATAAGCGCATCTAAGCCGCAGCCGCACACTCCATTCTTGTAAGAACTGCCTCATCTGATGGCTGCAAAAGACTGGGTCGTTGTCCGTCAGCACTTCATCGGGCGCATCTCTTTCACAGAACACGGATGGCAGCTGGCGAATAATGTTGCAAGAGTCCTGGCGCCCGAGGAGTCTCCAGACTGTGAAACGTGTAGGCCCACAACCGATGAGGGTAAGGAAGTGGTTGCCACCGTAGTGTGTGATGTCCATGCCAACTCTCTGCCACTTACCACTCACTCCTAACTCCCCTTTCTTCTATCGTGCTGGAGCTGGGTCGATGGATTGGCAGGCCTTGCAACTTTCCACCACTCTTCGGATATCTTTTTTTCCTACTCCTGGATCAATCATCTTGACAAAGTACAGTGTCCGCTTGATGCCAGGATGTCCACACTGTCGATGAATGTCCATGATGCGCGCTGCATCCACATTGCACACAACTGCTGCACATGTGTTTTGCAGATTATCAGCATCTCTCCAAGCACCAGCCAGAAGCCATCGTTGAGGGACTCTTGTCAAAGAATCTGCTCTGTTGAGCGCAGACCTGATCAACATTATGTCCACAGTCAGGTCGTACTCTGTGATGGTGTCGACCAAGGTGGCAAGCCGTCTTCGAATTAACATCTCACTCAATGCTCGTGTCATCAGCCGTGCTCTTCCACTTAATGCATCGGTTATCCACCGATGAGTGCATGCTGAGTCGGTCATGATATGTAGAACCTTGGCGTGCCAAAAGACAATCACAGGCCAAATGGTTGAGTCCTCCACACTTATAGCAGGTTGTAGCTGCACCCAGGTCCTGCAATCCAACCTGTGATGGTTGCACAGCTGCCACTTGGTCTATAGTGTTAGGGCTTTTCTTTAGTATTGCTCGTGCCCGCGCCAATACATCTGATATGTCCATCTCGTCCACTTGGGATGAGGCACGGAGCAGATCTTCCACAGTCTTAGGGAATCCTGCAACAAAGGCGCACACCAAGCCTTTGTCTGACATCCCTCCAAAGAGGACCGATAGCTTTTTTAGCTCAGCCAGATACACATCCACCGTTTCCCCGGGATGTAATTTTCGGGCCATGAATTCCTTCCATGCAGTAACTGGATCTAATGCAAATGCTGTAAAAAGAGCGCGCTTGATGCAGGCAAAATCTGTTTTTTCC
Organism: Euprymna scolopes; assembly: GCF_053919585.1. Taxonomy (NCBI): domain Eukaryota; kingdom Metazoa; phylum Mollusca; class Cephalopoda; order Sepiida; family Sepiolidae; genus Euprymna; species Euprymna scolopes. The sequence goes on along the minus strand of NC_136495.1, from coordinate 54,404,701 downwards.
TCATCAGCCAACTGCTGGTATACTGCATATGGTCCCCCAGTGAAGCACATTGGGACCACGCATTCTATATGCTTCACCCCACTGAGCTGACATATTAATTCTGCTTTTTCCACCCATTCCTACACTGAGTGATCAGTGCTACTGCCATCAAACAGGGGAATTAGCTTGGGGTCAAATCCTGACGTCATGCCGAAATAGCTTGTGTTCGTTACAACTCTACTTTCAACCGAGTCGTTGTTTGTTTCGTTCACCACACTCTTTTCTTCTACCTCTTCTTTTACACACGTCCGTTCGTTTTCGTAACTCAAACTCGTCTCTCTTCCCGCTCTCTTCTTCTCGTTATTTATGGAATCAGCGTACGAGATTCTCCGAGATTCCCCGAGATTCCACGAGACTTTTTTCCACATAAACGCATGCGGGCGCCATCTTGATTCTTAGTAGCCACTTTCTCTACATTCGATGTTTAGGAAGAAAAGCTAGTATTAAAGATGGAGAGGGAGTGTCAGCGCTTTAACTGGAGTTATCTCCCCGTGGCGTGTTCAATAAATTTCATAATGGCTGACTTCAACGCGCTCTCATAAAAACATGTTTTTCCGCTGTAAAAAAAAACTATTCGATCAAATTAAGTGAAATTTTTTTTCAGAGATCTTCAGTCCAAAACGGATACATACAATATAACTTTTTTGGATATTTTCATTTTTTAATGTCTTGATTAAACTGTACAAGTGGCAAATATTGAAATATCAAAAAATAAATCAGCAGGTAAATAGAAAAGTAACATTTTTGCTTGTAGTAACAGTTACTTGTTGAGTATTTTTTTTATTTTTTTTTTATTTGGAAATTGTGAATAATCGCTGTTCCAATAAATATTTATAATAAATATTTGATTTTTGTTTACAGCAAGTTTTATTTGTTTTGGATTCCTGACTACTTACCCAAGTCTCTGACTAATTGTGTCAAGACCAAAGTTTTGCAAATATTTTAAACACAATTTTTAGCATTCAACCATATTGAACATTTGTAGAATAATGTATGATAACTTGTCATAATTCTAGCTTTCAATTGCCAATGTTCATATTTCAAAGAAATTTTTTTTTTTTTTACTATTTTTTTTTTTTTTACCATGTAAAGCAAAAAATTCTATTATCGTTTGATATTGTTTTGAAGAACAAAGTACTTATCATCTCTCAACCTAGCCATAATTTCACTGCATTTCTTTTGTACCAAAAGCTTACAAGTACCACAAATAAAGATTGAGTTGCATCCGACTCCCTTTTCAGCAAACTGTGCAGGAGAATTTACCTCTTTTGGGGAGCTTTCCAACATTACAACCATTGACCATCACTTTGGTTTTGGTAACATTTACTTTCCGTAGCATTCTTCTAAATTAGTGAATAAGTCTTTCAATGTTTCACAGGCAAACATTAAATCTGTAGCATTCAACATCTCTTCCCAACAATCCGACCACAGGTTTTCAAATAGAAGATAATTTGCTTAGATCACAGTCCGCATAAAAAATCCTGTGTACATCTTTGAACCCCAAGAATTGAATATTATAAAATTTTTATTTATCAAATTATGAACACTTTCTCAAATCTTGGTTCTATTTGATTTTTATGATTGAATCAAAATTCCTGTTGTGAATAAGTTTGTTTTCATCTTTTTATTGATCTTCATCCTTTGAATCTCACATCAGATACAATTCAACATACAATTATTACTTGTAGATGTGTACTTGCATCTGTATCGTTTGTTTATTAGGCATTTCCAAACTGTTGTGTAAAAGTCACCATTGTACACATTAATAGCAACGTCATCAATGTGTTTACTATAGTCCAGGTCAATTTCTATGGAAGAGCATTAGCGCTACAATGAATAAATAAAATTTACAATAATAAAAAATGGATAAAAACAAATAGATTTTTATTAATGAACTACACAGACAAGAAAATTAATTTTAATGTGTTCTGTTGACACTTATGTATCTGAAGATAATGTTGCTTACAGGCCTCTGTACTTTTTTTGGAAAAAGGTACAAAAATTGATTAATACTCTCTATCATTTTAATTAATCAAATCCAAACGATGTGACAGATAAACAATGTTTATCTGTCACATTTAATTTTGAAATAGCGTTTATTTTGTTTTGTTTTGCTTGAAAAAGAAAAATTCTCTCTGAAAAGATCAAGAAATGAGAAAATAAAAAAGACAAAAATGAAATTTTAAAAAATCTTAAACAATTTCAAAAAGTTTTTATTTCTTTTTCATTCTTTCTTTCTTTTATTCTTTTTTCTTTATTTTTTCTGTTTTTCTTTCTTTTTTTCTATTTCTGTTTTTCGTTTTGATTTTTATTTTCTTTCATTTGTTTTCTTTTCTTCCTTTTTTATTTCTTTTTCTTTTCTTTCCGTTTCTATAATGCTATAATGCAGCTGTCTTATGAACTGTCTACTCGTCTAAGACATTGATGTGCAGCAGTTGATATTGTTTTTTTTTTTTTTTTTAATTTGAAATAGCGTTTATTTATTTTTGCTTGAAAAAGAAAATTTCTGACTAAAAAATCAAAAAATGAGAATATAAAAAAGACGGAAGTAAAATTTAAAGAAATCTTAAACAATTTCAAACAGTTTTCTTTCTTTTTTTATTCTTTTTCCTTTTTTTTCTACCTTTTTTCTTTCTTTTTTCTACCTTTTTCTCTTTTTTCGTTTTTATTTTTTTCATTTGTTTTCTTTTCCTTCCATTTTGTTGTTTCTTTTTTTTCTCTTTCCATTTCTATAATACTATAATGCAGCTGTTTTAGGAACTGTCTAAGACGTTGATGTGCAGCAGTTGATATTGTTTTCTTTTTAATCTTGTTATATCTTTATCACCTGTTGGAAGGCAGCACGTGCCTGTTAAGGTCACGTAGTGTTCACCCTTGCAAATGGCATCTCTCTCTCTCTCTCTCTCTCTCACTAAAATGTTAGTTTGCAAAGAGAGACGATTCTTGCTGGGAAACTCTTTTACTGAAGCAAGTGATTGATTTTGAGATTCGATTGTTGAAACAGGGGGTGGAGGACATACAATCTTCTATTAAAGGAATGAAAATCTCCCTTTATTTTTAGATAAACGTTTGATGCTAATTTCACATGACATGATTTAACAATCAGGAACGGAATCAGCAGTAATCGCAGTAGCATGCACAGGAAGAGGGAACAGGGAAGTGACGCTAGAAATCCAAATTAAGAGAACTAATGCCCTTATATTGAAACTATCTTCGTTTCTCATCTCTCTCAATACTAGGATTTATACTTTGGGGCATACAATCAAAGCATTGACCCCAGACTTCTTCATGCTATTTAATAGTAGTAGTAGTAGTAGTAGTAGTAGAGGTTCGATTTCAAATGATTTTATAACCGAATAGATATTCTGATCCATAAAAACGAATTAAACTTCTGATAAGAAAACAGTAGCGTGCAAACAATATCAATATAACTCGGTGACAGTTTTTTTTTTTTTTTTTTTTTTTTTTTATTACATTTTCACCCCAAACAAGGCAAATTGCCACTTTGGTGTAGGGGGCTACTATCAGGGGAAACAACTACTGGGGTACTATGTAGGGATTTGGGCAGCAAGGTGTCGGTTCACGTTACACTTGAACTTCTGCACGTCAGTACTGTTGGGGAAGCAGGGACCTGGAATGGAATTCCAGAGTCTTGCGGTTCTGGGGAAGAAACTATTGGAGTAAAAAGATCTTTTACATCTAGGGATCTCTACAGTGTGGGGGTGGGATCTAGTAGCCTGTCGGGTTTGTCGAGGGTGCTCGCGTCGTGGGGGCACAAGTGATTGCAGTTCGTCAGAGCATTCACCACTAAAATACTTGTAGAAAAGGCAGAGGGATGCAACATTTCGTCGATGGGACAGAGGCTGAAGCTTAGATGCCAGTTCAGGGCCTATCAGGTTTGCGACTCTCTTTTGAACCTTGTCAAGGAGCGAGAGACTAGTAGCAGATGCACCAGCCCAGATGTGGCAGCAACACTCCATACATGGGCGAATGGTGGCCTTATAGAGGTACAGGATACTTTCGGGTGTTAGTAGTTTTCTAGCACGGTAGAGAGAGCCTACCTTTCTTGCAGCGGCCCTGGCAATGCCTTCAATGTAATTGTTCCAACTCATGTTTCCTGTGAACGTTAGGCCAAGGAGTTTGAAAGATGGACTCTCAGATAAAGAGTCGTTGGCCATTGCTATGGGTGGTAGAGAGGGTTTCTTGTAATTATTGAATGAAACTAGTTTAGTCTTGGCAGCATTGAACGCGACCAACCACTTTTGTCCCCATTCCACTACAGATTGGAGGTCTTCCTCTAGTGTTTCTGCCATTTCTTTAGAAATGTGTTCATTCGTCTTCCTGTCGTGTCTGCCATAGAGTGTAGTGTCATCAGCATATATACCCATCTCAGAGGCAATGTTGTCGGGGAGGTCATTTATGAATATCAGGAACAATAGAGGTCCAAGGATAGAACCCTGGGGCACTCCCGCATTTATATCATATTGTTTAGATGTGCGACCGTCGAGGACTACCTGGATTTTTCTCTTATCTAAGAAGGATTTAATTATGTTAAGTATTCTACCAGTGATACCGTATGATCTGATTTTACTGAGGAGACCCTCATGCCATACCCTGTCAAAAGCCTTAGATATATCTAGAGCTACCGCTCTGCCTTCCCCCGCTTTGTCCAGTGAATAGTATATACGTTCAGAGATCACAGTGAGGATGTCTGCTGTGGAACGGGCTTGTCTAAATCCATATTGTTTGTCAGTCAGTAGTTTAGCATCTGTAAGATGATGGACTAGAGCATAGTTAATTATGGTCTCAAATATTTTGGCAAAAAGTGGGAGGAGGCTAATGGGGCGATAATTTGATGGGTCTGTCCTTTCGCCAGAATTCTTGAATACTGGTACAACAGAAGCAGTTTTCCAACAGCCCGGAAAGCAAGCTTCATTAAGACATTTGTTGTAGAGTTTGGAGAGAACTGGAGCTACTTCGGCTGAGCACTTTTTTAATAGCACAGCTGGGATAAGATCGGGTCCACATGCTTTTGAGGTGTCAAGGTTTTTTATGGTAGCATGCACCTGAGCAGGGGTGGTTTTCAGATCGTCTAGTGTGGCGTCTGTCCGCATAGGAAAGTCAAGTAGGGGGTGGTTGGAAGGGTCCAGTGTGGAGTTTGAGGCAAACCGACTGGCAAGCATGTTAGCCTTGTCGGTTGCTGAGGAGACAACCTCGTGATTGTTGGTTAGTGGGGGAATTGTTGATTGCCCATTATTTACTACACTGTTGTAGATTTTCCAGAAGTCTCGAGTTCCTAGTTTTTGTGCTTCGATGCGCTTTTTAGTGGTTTCCGTAAATTCTCTCTTAGCTGTCGCTATTTCTTTCTTAACGTTATTTCTAGCTTCTATATACTTCAGTCTGTTTGAACTGGACTTATTTCGGTTAAACCTACGGTATGCATGCTGCTTTTGAGTAATGGCAGTTGCACAAGTCGACGTAAACCATTGGGGAGAGTGGGGCTTACTATAAAATTTCCGCATGGGAACATGCGCTTCGATTGCAGTTTTGAACCAGTCAGTGGTCTCGTTTGCACATTGTTCAGCAGGGAGAGAGAAAATATTTTTCCATGGAGCATCTCTAATTAGTTCCCTGATGGCTTCCCAGTCAGCCTTATTATAATATCTCGTTGTTTTGAGCACTGGCTCTTCAGTTTTGGGTCTAGAGTTTAGGGCGATTTCAACCATTATCACTGCATGATCAGCGTTCCCGAGTGGGCTGTGGGCCTTCGTTATGCAGTCATCGGGAACTGTGGTCAAAAACAGATCTAGAAGTGATGCGTGTTGTTCTTCCTGGTCAGGGAAACGGGTTGGAAACGTAACAATTTGTGATAGGGAGTGAGATATAGCGAAGCTATGGGTTTTGCTGCCCGCTGCATCTGTGTGAGTAGAGAATCCAAGCCAGTTTTTGTGGTGGACATTAAAGTCACCAAACACATGTATTTGTGCGCTAGTGTCGAGGGACAGTGCCGTGTCTATGCTGTCAGATACTTTGTTTATTATGGAGCAGTCCTGAGTCGAGGGAGAGCGGTAGAGAAAATAATAGTAGCTAATACTGTGTTGCACGTTTAATCTAAAGCACATAAAGGCTTGATCATCTGTTTCTAGGTTTGTTTCTCTAGTCAAGGGAAGGGTATTACGAATGTAAACTCCAAGTCCGTGCATATGTCTGTCAGAGTCCTTACGGCAGAGTGGGAGATATCCAGGCATGTTAAAGTGGTTAGAGGGAATGGAGGAGTGTAGGTTAGTCTCACTTAGTGCTAAGATATCCGGGGTATTTGTTAAGAGGTTTCATTTGAGATGATGTTTTATTTACTAATGAATTATCACTTATGACGCCAAAAGTCACTCGAGGATAAAGGTTAATGATATGGATGGATTGTCAGTTGAATGATGATGAATATAATGAGAGGATTGAAGATAATGAATAAAAAATGAACAACATTTTATGACTCATGAGTACAGTTTATGACGGGTATTCATAGACATTCGATTTGAAGATGACCATGTTGTAGCCTACAGTGAAGCAATCTCTTGGTAACGTGTTCCACAAGTAGGGAGTTTCGTGGGAAAAAACTAAGAAAGAAAAGTTCTTTGCAGTTGTGGTAACAAGATGAGTTTTTGCTGTGAGTGTCTTACAAAGAGGAACCAGATGTTTGATTGTGGTTCAGTTGAGCACCTTCAATGTGAATAATGATAGAGTAGAGAAAGACTAGTAACATCTCTTTCACGGGAAGGATCTACAGAATAGAAGAGATAATCCCCCACTAGATTGCAAAGTTAATTTTGTACTCTATCAAGTACTATGAATGGCATCTCCCCAGATATGGCAGCAGTACTTTAGCTTAGTGTGTATCTGACTCTTATACATATATACTGTGTCAGGAGTCAGATATTTTCTGAGCCAATAGAATGAACCGACCATTTTTTTGGCAATCTTAACAACAGGTTGGATATAATTTTTCCATTTTAGATCTGGAGTGAAAATCTGTTGTAAGTGCTTATCAAAACAAGGGCCTTCCATGAATGGAAAGAGATTCATTTCCTCTAGGGCAAAACACTAATCTGAGCATTAAGGTGCAAGTTGTGTGCTCAGATTGTGATTATTATTTCTTTGTTATGTAGCAGTTAACAATTATTTACTATAAGCGGATCAATGCCCGGTGCCATAGTGATTCGGCCACACTGACCAATCGGTTGGCAGGGCACATTGATTTGAGCTGTCCTCCCCTTAAGGACTATTTTTAGCACTTTGGGATCTCAGCTGCGGTCGCCAGAGAGACGCCAGCAAGCGACCTATACAGACCTCTCTCACTCACCTCTCCTACTGCTACTCTGATGGCAGACGACACCTTCAAACAGACATTTACACTTTCTTTCTTTCTCTCCAGTTTGAGATACAATCTCGCCTTTTTTTAAATAAACCCTTTATTATTGTTTTGTTAAAAGCAATGTCGTTTGGCTTTGTGTTTATTTAAGTAATTATTAGGAGAGAAATGCACAACATTTCCCTCCTATAGTAATGCCTTTTTGGTGATCTCGATTTTGAACTATTTTCTCAATTCAAACCTTAACAGAAAAACATTGCATACTTGCATTTATATCATTCAAGCACTACCGTGTTTGAATATATGGTTAAGTGGCAGTTTTAGTCATTTAGAATTGCTTTAAAGCTTCATTGCTCACTCACTTTTCAACTAAATTTCAAACAATTATTACAGTTTATAGATAACCTTCTCAGCTATATTGTGAAAAAAACTTTTCAATTTTCGTTCAGTAAAACAAAAGTTATGATGAATTTATTGGTGTTCAAAATCATTAAAAACAAAACGTAAGGAGGTAAGCAACGTTTTTTATGAGTGGTTTCCATAGCCACTACGTCGCTTTAGCAACTAGTGTTGCTACTAATTCACTGCTATCGTGAAAAGAGAAGTAACAAGTGAAACAGACAGAATGAAAGAGAAATAATTGTGGTAATTTTATTGAAAGCAGACGAGTGCCGTACATTGTTATTACATATGTGTGTGTTATGTTTATCGGGCAAGAAAAATAAGACTGAAATTAAACAAAGAACAAGTGAATTTATTGGAAGTCTGGAAAAATCATAGATTACAATAGAAAAATTCGAGCATGAAAAGAAATATGGTTAAGCTTAAACATGGAAAAGTAAAGGACTAGTTGTTAAAACTGGAAAAGAAAAGGACAAGATATTCTAGTAAAAAATATAATAAATTTATAACTTAAAATATTGCAGCATTAATTTTTTTTAAATTCAATTTAACATTATATAATCAATTCTTAATGCTGCAATATTTTAAGTTATAAACTTGAATGTCTTGTCCTTTTCTTTTCCAGTTTTAATAGCTAGTCCTTTACTTTTCCATGTTTAAGCTTAACCATATTACTTTTCATGCTCGCATTTTTCTATTGCAATATATTATATATATATATATATATATATATATATATATATATATATATATATATATATATAATATTGATAATATGCAGAGCAACTTCTGTCATATTCAGATTACTATTCTCATCTTGTTTGTTATATTGACAACGTTTTGGCTGATGTAACCTCCAACCTTCTTCAAGCACATTTTTTAAAACATAGCAAACTTAGCCACCTTCTGAGTTGAACTGGAAAATCTATTTATTAAACTTTTGAATCTGGATTGAATGTCGAACTGTATTCCAAATAATACAATGTATTTATCTTCATCTAAAAAAATCCCAAACAGATCAAATTCTATCAAATATTTCATCTGATAATTTTCAAAAATGCTCTTTGAATCATTTTTTTTTCTTTTTTTTTACCATTATTGGTGAATGTATATAATTCCATCTTTAAATCTTATAAACTCCCATTGTTTTTAATCGAATGTGGCAAATTGTTCCCAAAAATATATTACTCTGCTAACTAGATTCATCTGCTTTCTTTAATTCCTATTCATTACTTGAAATCATTAAAATGAAACTAAGCAAAAAATAATAGAAAAAAAAGAAGAAAAGACGGGTTTGTATTGCAGAACACATAGATTCGAAAAAGTTGTCAAAAAACAAATATATAACATAAATGTTATCAAAGGCAAGATAAATTAGTTTTCTACCTAACTGGATAATTCTTTTGTGTTTTTATTTAATGTAACGTGTTTATTCAGCTCGAAAAACATACAGTGTTTACCGATGTATTGGAAAATTTAAAATGGCGTCAGACTCTCTGCTGAACACAGTAAGTTTGGGAAAATAAGTTAAAAATAAAAACATATACAAAACACTGTTAGAAACTCGCTCAATATATGTTACCGTGACATAGGCTGACATATATTCAGTGGGTTTTTAACAGTATTTTATCTCTCTGATGCAGATACTGATGGTGTGAGACTCTAAGCAAGCGACCTCTGTCATGGACATGTATCAGAAGCAGAGATGTGTCATTGAATTCCTGGTCATAGTCTCCACCATTCGCAATGCGCTATGTAGAAAAATAAATTCTGGGGCACAAAAGGTCGCTGTTATATGGTACTACTCCCATCTTTATAGCTCTTCAACTTTTTGAGTTAAAAAAAAAGGAGGCTTTACTTTTGGAATTACACTCATATGAAAAAGCAGAATCTGGTCGCCCATGCACGGCCGTCATTTATTGCTGGCAAAAGTGCATTGATAATGGTGGTGACTATGTAGAAAAATAGGAGGCTGTACTTTTGCAATGACCTTCAACTTTATAACATATAATTATTATTTCCTTTAATTATTTTTAGGTATAAAACGTCTCTCCTTTTCTGTGCATAAAAATTAAACTTAAATGATTATTGAAGCAAGTCAGATGCATGTACGTTCACATTTATTATATAGATTAACAAAGAAAAAATCAATAAATTGATGAGAAATATATGAAAAAAAATGATATCCACCATAAATTCAGAAATGCTATTAATCAGTTTCCAAGTTTCAATTAAATTTTCTCTTGTACAAATTTCAGCTAGATGAAACTACCATTTCTTTGCTCATAAAACTTAAATTTGGTAATTGATTTGCATGCCGACTTGTGATGTTATCTGTATCGCGTTTCACAGATGTGTTCAGCAGGTTGGCTGCTGCTGCTGCTGCTGATAATGCTACCCAAAAAACAAAAAAAAAAAAAATCCTCCAACTATAGTAGAAAAATGTAAGCAGATATCTGTTGGAATATATGGAAAGGGGGAAGGTAACGGATTATACTGATAGTAGTAGAATTTTTTTTTTTTTTTATTATTTCCAGACATTTTTTTTTTTGTGCAATATGGATAATTCTAGTGAAATTTACCAAGGGTGTGCCATGAATATTCTCAGATTCCATTTATATTAATATAAAAAAAAGAAATAATTCCTGGAAATTTATCAGTCATCCATAGTTTTTGACAATTTTGGGAATTTTTAAAATCTTTCTAACTTTCCTGATTTGTTGAAAATTAAAGAATCTGTATAACAAACCTTTGTTGATTATTACTGCTGTGATGTTAAACATCATAAAAAGATAGGACATAGATGATAGGCTAAGGAGTTAGTACGACATCTGCTGGTGGGTCTTGTGTTGAGTTCTTGGCATCATTATGCATCATTAATTCTCTCCTGAGAATTAATGATTTGCATGAGAATCTTTGGTGCTAGAATTAAACAGTGTATGAAATAAGCAAATAGCACTTCTTTTTTTTTTATATAAAAATGAAATTCTTTTATTTTAACATTAAGGCAGGAGTGTTTTTAAGAACTCAAAAGTCGAGGCATACACCTTTATTGCCTTCAGGTAAACGATTTCAACTTTTTGCAACTGTCTTGAATGGTGTCTCAGCTTCAACTGCATAACAAATCTTCTCTGGTGGTGATGAAACATGAGAGAGTACATATTAAAAAAGAAATAAACTGATATATTGTTTTAATTTCAACAGATTGTTCTGAGGCTGATACCAACCACATCAATCTGACATTTTCATCTGTCAACTGCGATTGCATAAACAACTTGGTCCACTGACATACCCTGATATCCCAAGATGACACAGTACTGGTGTAATTTTACTTGCCTCCCCCTGAAGGCAAGGGAATATGGATAGAAGACTTTTAAATGTAGGGAGCTCTAGAGCTCCCTAAAAAAGGGCTCTTTATCATTGTGCCGCATTCATCTCTCCCTTTTTTTTTTTTTGTGACCAACTAATGAAGGGAATACCATCTGTTTTCATGTCACAATAAGATTTAAGCACCAAATTTGGCCTTGGCCTCTCCTGAAAAGAACATTAGTTAAATTCCTTCTTTTTTTTTTTCAAGAGTCATGCACATTTTTAAAAAATTTTATTATTTCATTTGTTTTTTTTTTTTTTTTTTTTTTATTTTATTTTTTTTTTTTTTGCAATATATTATCTTTAATGTTTTTTGACAATTATTTTTAAAACATTTTTGGTCTTAACCATGGTCGGTTATAATTCTCCATTGCCACCTCTGCACCCTAGCACAAATTTCTTGGCTGTTTGAAATAAATTTATAACTAATTTTGCTAACCAAGGGAATTAAGTATGTCTAAAGTATTCAAGAGTTTACTTCTTGCTTTTAAAGATGGCTGCCCACCCAAAAAGAAAATCCGAGCTGGATAAAGTACTTTTATTGATTTTTTTTTTTTTTTTTTTTTTTTTTTTTTTACAGCATATCAACTCTTTTTAGGTTATTTAATACCATATCCAGTTATTTTAGAAACAGTATTCATGTTGCATCCAGTTATTTTGTAGAAGGTTTTTATTCTCCAAGCTCCTTGTATCTTCAATTGCTAGTTTGTAGTGTTTGGTTTGGCTGTTTTATAGTGGATTTTATCGTTTTTGTTCCCTGCTCTGCAAAACATGAATGAGTTTTGCAATGGGAAAGGGAAAAGTATTATAGCTAATGTTTGGTACATTTTAAGTTAGGAAACCAGTCAGGAAGTGGAGGAGAGAGGAAGAGAATGGGGAAATGGGGAAGAATAAAAAGACGGGGTTGTTGTTTTTGCTTTTGGTTTTGCAGAACAAAATTAAGTTCTGCAAAAGGAAGTAGAATAACAAAAAACATCAATATTAGATGCATTTCTTCTCAGGATGCTAATATCTTCAGACTGGTACCTATCTGTCTGGAGATCAGATATCAATATCTTCAGATCAGATATCTATCTGATCTGGTAGCACCAGTTTATGGAAAGAATTAAAGTGAATGACAATTTTTTGTTCTTAAGAACCTACTGCACTGATGAACAAGAAAAACCGCCACATCAGAATAAAACAAAGGTTTGTAGGTTTTAAGCGACTGGTGACCTTACACCACTAACCCTTATCCTTGAGTGGCCTTTGGGCCTTGATAAACGGTGACTCCCTTGTTAAAAGCAAAAAAGAAAAACAAAAGTTAAACATCCAGCAAGATAATTTTATATATATATATATATTTTTTTTTTTTTTTTTTACAAAGCATCACCACATTATCAAGGCCCAGAGGCCACTCAAGGATAAGGGTTAAAGAGTGTACAGTAGAAATTGGTCAATATAGTAATCATTAGTAATGAAAATTTGGCAAATTTAATAACCTATATGGAACGGCCCATCAAGAACTTATATATGAGATGAAAGCATTCTGTGTGCTTTTCTGTTTATTCAATTTTAGTTCATTTTATCATTCAGAAATTGATGTTCAAAGCATTTCGATGAAATCAATATATTTGCACTTTTTTCAAACCACTTAGACGGATCCAACTTAGGAAAATTGGTTTTACCTGTTTTATCTGAAGAAAAGTTTTATTGCATTGCTGAAATGAAATCCAAATACATAAGATGTTTTTTTTTTCAAAAGTGGAAAACATTTTAAGGAAGCTTTTATATTAACGTGTCGGATGCACAAATCTGGCTATTATGGATTTTTGGATGACGTGCAATGTTTGCTTTTGAAGCATGATTGTTTTATTTTTCACCGAATAAATTGAATTAAATTGGAAGTATTATATATAATTAATGTTTCATGTACATTCACTTGCATTATATTAATATTAGATCTAGGAAAATATTTTTCCATAGAAGAACGCCCATATTTTTTGGACATAAACAAATATTAATTATTTATTTTACTTTTTTATTTTTACGTGTTTTGTGATTCTACCAGTCGTTAGTGTAGTTTGACTGTTCTAGGATTTGAACCTCAGTATATATGGTCTGAGGTTTGAATCCTAGAATAGTCAAGCTACGCTGACAAGCAATAGAACCATGAAACACATGTTTGTAGAATACTGTTTATATATATATATATATATATATATATATATATATATATATATATATATATATATGATGGTAACACCCTACATTGATGAAAAGATGAAACACTAGTGTCTGTAGGTATTTAATAATTATTATAGTAAATAATTATGTCAGCCTCCTTTAAGAAACTCGTTTCTTATCGTTGAGTACTTTCAGTTGAAATAAAGTCAGTCAATTTAGCTCTTATGTGCAGATCATCATATAATGATTAGATCACTCTGACAGACGTTAAAAAGCATTTAAAAATAAAAATGTCTAAATTTCAACAGTATTTCTTGAGGTTAACGGTGGCCGAATGGATTAGGTCCTTGCTAATGAAGCTAGAGATGGCTTCTGTTGCCGGGTTCGAATCTATCGAATGATGTTAATCATGACACCCCGCACTGATGATTTCCAAAAGGATTAAACACTAGTGTCTGTAGGTATTTAATAATTATTATAGTAAATAATTATATATATATATTCACTAGCGGGAGTACTGGCATTGCCAAGGTAGAGAGAGGTATACTAAGGATATTGAGCAACCCCAAGAAAAAAAACTTTTGTTTCAATAAAAATAACAGCGAATACCCGTGTGAGTGCATATAAAAAAAGAAAAAAATTAGCCGCAGTAGGCAGGCTTGAACCTGTAACGTGAAAGAGGAAAAGAAGGTGAAAAAAGCTAATGCGCTAGCTGTCATGGCCACGACGACTTATGACGTCATGACGGGTTCAAATAATATTTTTTATGTGTACATTCAGATTGCTAGGTGTATGACTTGCAAAAATGTCGACGCAAAAAGTGACCCCTCCTTGCAAAAAACAGGCCAGTTGACCAGCACAGAATTAATCTTTTGGGCCAATTTTTAGATATTTTTCATCCGAGAGATTGATCTTTCTAACAATACCAATTTTGTCATGGTCCAATGTGTCTGTCAAAAGGTTTTGGCAGATAGAAAAACACACACAGACACACAGACACACAAACTAACACACACTTCCAACAGACGGGGGGGGGGCGGTTTGGCCCGGGTGTAAAATATGCTTAAATATGATATTTTAAGTTGTCCAGATTTCGTATACATTATTATTGAGTTGTGATTTCGAAAGTAAAAAGAAAAAGTATTTAAGTGCCATCAGCTAGAATCGAAACCAAAACTGTAGCATTCAAAGCTGGTAACATTACCACTGTATCAACATGACACGCATATAAACTGATTAAAATTTAAAAATTAAAAATAAACTCCAAATTGCAAAGCCATGGTAATCTCGGGAAGACAAGTAAAAATGGTTGTTTCCTATGGCTTTCCATTTTGATTCTGGTTGTATCTCTCCTCGTGAGTTAAATGCACCCCCAGATACCACTCTACAAATTTATACGACTCTGTGTGGTACATACAGCACCTAACCTTCCCAAATCGTCACTAATTTGGTACTGGCCATGGTCATCATTACTTCGATCATCTGGCGAGAACCAGTGTTTTCAAATAAAAATAATAAAAAGCATCAGTTTCGAAGGATTTCCTTCCTCACTGTTACGTTCATGGGTTAGTACTAGAATGAAGATGACACAGAACTAAGCGTAATCGTAGCTTTATTGAGCGGCCATCTTACAATGAGAAGTCCTCCTCTTTTTATAGGAGAGCTATGTAGAATGGGCAGTGGTGAGGGTTTGGTTATATGTAACATCTCCCCCCCCCCCATCAGAGAAAGAGAATGTTTGTTCATTTTGTTTTCTTCTTAGGTGGAAAGGGTAGGGACAGGGGTTTGAATGGCAACATGGGGGAGGGTGGATTGTTCATTCATTGTAACGTGCAGGTTTTCAAATAATGTGTCCTGAATGTGTAATCAGCTGTTCACTGTCATTCCTTTCATAAATGCTTTCTTCAGCCGACTCATTTTCCTGTGCAATCCTTTCTCTTGTATGGTTTCTTAGGCTGTATGTATTTGGGACTGAGGATGAACATCAGCTGTACATGTAATCTGATGGTATCCCGGGAAGGAGTGTTTTGACTCAGCTGTTTTGCGCAGAAATTGCCTGTTTTGGCAGTATAGTTCTCCGTCTATAGCTTCACCTACCAGTCCTTCGTTTTCAGACTGTTGCTTCCCTCCACTCTCTTATGTAAAGATTAGATGGCTGGACTTGAAGATTGTCACTGGATTTAAGGCCTTTCAGCTCTTTCCCCGTCTCATAGTGTCTAAGTCTCTTCTGTTTTCTCCATGCTTCATCAGTTGAATGTGGGTAGAGGGGCTTAATTCAACAGCTGGCACTGTTGACCTTGTCCCTCTATCAAAGTGTCTCAGTTGGTGCTTGTCCTTCGGTTGGCACATTGCATAGGTTCAACAGCCCTAAGAATGGATCTTCTGATGCTTTGCACTTGCGGAAGAAGTGTTTGGTGATTTTTACTGCTACTTTGGCAGCACCATTTGCTTAGCTGTTGCCTGGTGATATTGTTTTGTGTTTGAACAGCCATTTCCTTGCAAATTTTCTGAACGTGTATGATGAAAATTGAGGACCATTGTCAGATGTCAGTACCTCTGGAATTCCATGACGTATGAAATGCGCTTTCATGCATTCAGTCATAGCTTCTGATGTGAGTGTATCCAGTTTGTCAATTTCAAAGAAATTGCTGTGTCTGTCCACTGTTCCCTCCCCATGATAGGAGATCTGCTGCTAAGGTCTTTCTGGCACTGGTGCTATGATTTGTGCTTCTGCTGGCTGGTGATCTGCATAGATTGTGCAGGTGCTACAGGCTTCAATGTATTGTCTAATCTCTTTAGACATTCCTGACCAAAATATGAGGTCTCTCGCTTTTCGCAGACATGTATGTATGCCTAGGAATCTGCAGAGAACTCCAATGTTTCCTGGTACTGGCATATCAGTGATAGCCCTCACTTTTTCTGGGTCGACTCCAATGCCATCTTTAGTGATGTGATATGCATGAAAGTGATTGCATTTAGTCCGGTCTCTAGTTTTTCTGAGTTAAGTTTTACTCCTATTGTTTGGCATTTCTGGAGTAGTTTGTGGAGCCGCCTCTCATGTTCTTCTTGGTTTTTCCTATAAATGACCAGATCATCTACAATAATGACAATTCTCTGAATGTCTTGAAATTGTTCATTCAGCTTTATTTGGAATATTTCTGCTGAGGAGTTCAGGCCAAATGGTAACCAGCGCCAACAGTATCGGCCAAAGGAATATCTGAAAGGTGGTCAGGTCGCTGGATGCATCATCGAGCTCAGCATGTCAATATCCGGATGAGAGGTCAACTTTTGTGAATATTTTTGCATTTCTCATGTCATGAAGGACATTCTCAAGAATTGGTATGGTGTAGTGCTTTCACATGAGTGATTTGTTGAACTCGTGAAGATCCAAGTATATTCTTATTGTCCCATTTTTCTTTCTTGCGATGTGGCTAAGCCACAGAGTGAGATTTTCCACTGGTTTCATTACTCCTAATTTGGTTAGTTGACTTAACTCCTTTTTAGTCCAAAACACATAGCTATAGGTATTCTCCGATTGGGCATTATAACTGGTATTGCATCTGGCTTCAGCTGGCAACACCAGTTTGCAGAGTTGATCATCAAACACCTTATAGTTTTTCTCTATATTGACTGCTGCGACACGGTGGAAGTTCTTCTATTTTATCTCTACAAAGCCCATTTATATGCTCGCCTGCAGGCCAAGCAGTGGTTGGCAGCCATCTTCATCTTTGAATATTACAAATTCTACTGAGTAGGTTTGTTGTGTTTTGGGATTTTATTTTTCTTCAGTATACACTAAGTGGTTTCATCAGAGATTTGCTCCACATTGATAAGACCCTTTTATAGGGTTTCATCTTCTTAGCAAACATTTCTGTGTCAATCTGGAAAACAACTTTTTTATTCAGAAGCATAAGCCATTTAGCCTCTTTTGCCTGTTTTATCTTTGTTTTCTTTTTTTTTTTCTTTTTTTTATCTCATTCACCCAGTGGGTGTATTTTTCATCCTCCTCTGACAATGATGTGTCTAGTCGATGTACTCGTGGTGGAGGTGCAACTAAGGACAGAAAAGATGAAGTGTGGTATCAGAACACAATATGATAGAATTCAGAATTAATTTGAAACCTTGTAGGCGATATGATCTCTCCTAGTCTTGCGGCCTTGTTTTCTTACAGGAAAGACGTTACTAATCTTTCTTTATTCTGTCGTTATTTTTCATGAAAGGTGATCGACTGAGCTCCAGTCCCTGATTACTTCTTGTAAGACAATCACAGCCAGAGCCATTTTTTTTTTTTTTACTACAACAAAGAAAAACTTTCGATTCGTATTGATATTGACACTGAAGTGAATTATGGCAGTTCAAAATAAATTAACAGGAAAACTTATGGTTATACTTACTTATTCGTGAAAAATATTCGTTGTCGCCAAAAATTATGGGGAATTTTTGCCAAGCTAAATTTCTACAAACAGAATTTTTTTATGAAGGTTACCCGTCTGCAGAACACATTGCTCCGTGACTGTTCCCCTGCTGATTACAACTTTGACGTCTCCAAAGCCAATGTCCCTCCCTCACAAGTATTCGAACTTGGTCATGACAATCACTACATCTCATTAACCCTTATCCTCGAGTGGCATTTGACCTTGATAATTGGTGATCACCCTTTTTAGTAAAAAACAAAAAATTCTTTTTTGTTGTTGTTGTTGTTTTTTCTTTCTTGCTTTCTTTTGTTTTCGTTTCGATTTTATTGAACCAGTAACGAGATAAGGTTATAAATAAATAAATATGTTATTGTTACGTTACACGCACTTAAAAACAAAAGAAATTCTATTGAATTTTATTATTCCTTCCCCGTTAACGTCAAGTAGCCCTGCTGGTTTTACATAAACATAAAAAATATCTTTTTCTCACCAAAATGTCCACAAGTTGGAGGAGAGAGCGCGAGCGAGCGAGCGAGCGAGCGAGAGAGAGAGAGAGAGAGAGAGAGAGAGAGTTAGTTGTACGAAAACAAAGAAAGAGAAGAAGCCATTGAATTGTAGTAAAAACGGGCCTAGCAACAAGTAAGTGTCTTCTCTTTTGTTTTAATGGAATTTCGGGTTAAATAATTATTGAAAATCCAAATCCCACTTGAATGAAATGTTTTTCTTCCTTTGTAATTGACGAAGAAACATACAAAAAACTCACCAATTTTTTTTCTGTTTTCGACGCGTTTTTATCATTCGCGTTTTTTTTTTTTTATTATTGTCGAAGTAAGACACTAGAAGGTTGAAACGGCAAAATTCGTTTCTTTTTCGCTCGGTTTTATTTTTTCCGTTTTTTTTTTTTTTTGTCGACATTTTAAAAATATTTTTTTCTTGTCTCAGCTAAAAAATAAGATATTTCATCCCTTTTTTTATCAGTTAATTTTTTTTTATTATTACTAATTTACAAGAAATGTCCCGTAATTCATCTTATTAAGGCATTCTAGTTTTTTCGCTTCATTCATAATGTGTTTGTTTTGATTTTAGCGTAAAACAACAACCAAAAAAAAACTGAATTGCGCGCAAAAAATAAAATAAAATAAACAATCGCGTTTTTTTATTTTACTTTTGTTTATTTTCCTCCTAATTTTAGAACATATTAAAAACGGAAAAGGATATTTCATTTTCTTGATTTTATGATTTTAAAGGAAAAATTTGACGGTCACAATTTATTGTATAGTTTATTGTTCCTGGTCAAACTTTAGTAGTGATAATAATAATAACAACAACAACAACAACAAAATAAAGAAATTAAAGAAATCACAAAGACTAAAGACACATGTTATCCCTTAATCCGACTATTAACCCTAAGTCCGAGTGGTAAAACAGAAAGAAAACAGGAAGGTGAATAACGAGACTGTTAAAAATTAGTCAATCTCTCTTAATTTTATTAATAAAACGGTAAATTTTTTACATATTAGGTTCATCTCCGCAATTTTTAACACGAAGGGTTGGGGAGGGGGATCCGAAAGCCGTTCTTAATATGGGGAGGTTGGGGATGTTTATTCCGAAAACCGTTTTTAATAGCGCGTTAACATAGATGCTTAAGCACCGAATTTTTAACAAGAGCCAACTGCACAAAAGGAGGGGGGGGTGAAAAAATAAATGTACAGCAAATGCAGTGTCGGTCGCAGAGAAGATTTGTTTATCACGCGTGCGTACAAACATTGCCGCCAGTGAATTATTACAACAGTGCATACTGCATAATACAGCTCTTTATGTTATATTACAAAAATGAGCGTAACATTTATATTTAAAAAACTGCAAAATTTAAATGAGATTTTCTTATTCAGCATAGTCGAAAACCTTTAAAAGTCGTCATAAAGAAAATTGTGGAGGTAGACCTAATGTAAGAAAAATACCAAAGTATTTATCATAATGCCAAGGGGCAATAATTAATAATTAAATATGCGCTAGAGTACGAAGGACTTACCTTTAAAAAGTTGTTTTTTATAATTAATCGGGTCGGTTTTGAAGGAAAATCACATTTAAAATTGTTGCCGACGAGTAAAAACCTTTATTATTCAATGTATTCCGTATTATTTTCACTGGTTGCCATGTTTGTTTTCGCGCGCACGCGCGTGAATTCAATTTTCGTAATTTTTGGATATATTTTAAATCGATCTGTCGCCTCTCTCTCTCAACAAGCCTGAAATAGTATTTACTTTAACTTTTATAATAAGAATATATATATATATATATATATATATATATATATATATATATATATATATGAAACAAGGTGTTACATTATAAAAAAAAAAACAAAAAAAAAACAAATCGAACATCATAAAAAGTAAATACATGAAAAACTTTTACTATTGGAAAAAACACTTGGGGGGGGGGGGCTTTTTTCTTTGAAAGGCCGTAAAAAAATCCCGTCCCGTCCAGCCGACAAAGCCTTTGTCAACATGAGGATTCTGAACGTAAAGATAACTAAATACTTTTGTAATCGGAAGGAAGGGGGTATACTTTGCTTCGTGACATAAGTCTATAAAATACACGAAACAACCCCCCCCCCAAAAAAAAAAAATCAGTCCTAGAATATT
Organism: Euprymna scolopes; assembly: GCF_053919585.1. NCBI lineage: Eukaryota > Metazoa > Mollusca > Cephalopoda > Sepiida > Sepiolidae > Euprymna > Euprymna scolopes. The sequence continues at coordinate 54,384,296 of NC_136495.1, read as the reverse complement.
ATGAACATGAATTATTGTCTTTAGTTTCGTTCTCGATTTTTTTTTTTATAAGTGGAAATTACTTTTTCCCGAGCGAATTTTTATATCGGCGTTTCCGTTGCGTTTCACATGCACAAGTTTTTTTTAAATGTTTTTTTTTGTTTTTTACGAAAAAAAAAAAAAACTGTTATAAGTAAAAAGAAAAAAAAAAAAGATGTCGGGGAATAAATTCCAAAATCTATTTTTACTTTAAATAATTTACATGACTAAAATAAGATTTAACCCTTAAGTAATTCGATATAAATAAACTTAAAGAAATCGCTGACAGTTTCCAATGTTTTGCTGATTGTACGCAATTCTTGAAAACAGTTTTTTTTTATTTTCCTAAAAGGTTTCTGATTTTAAAAGATTACCCCACCCCCACAGGCACACACACCCGCAGTCCGCACTCTAGTCGTATTGTTGGAAACCGGATTCCCAAGAATTAACATCAGTTTCTTCTTCGTTTAAGGTTATTTTAGGAATATTCCCATCTCCTTTTTAAATAGTCTTAAAATAAAATTAAAAAATTAAATAGTAATCCCGGAAATTTTAATCAAATATGCACTAAAAAAATCGGAATTGGAATAATCCAAAGCGGTATGGAAGTGGTCTGAGAATCGAATGAATTATGTACTTGTGGGTTGGCGTAGTCTTTGGGTACAGAATGAACGGTATTATTGTAGATTAACACTCGCGGACCCCACCTCCTCCTGAAGAGATTCTACGTTTTTAGGCGATCACGTGGGAACACCCTGAACAATTTCGCGTAAAGAAGAAAAATATTTGAGAATTTATAATGGCGCCTCAGAATCGTATATTAATTTAAAGAAAAATAATTATTTCCGTATCATTCTAGCGTTTTAGGGCAGTTAACTACATTTTTTTTTAATATTCAGTGACGGTGCGTTTTGTTATGGAGAATTCTACATCTTAAGGGGATTTCGTAAAACTTAGGATTAGAGGTAAAAAAAATTAGTTAACTGCTTTAAAAAGTTAGAATGGATCAGAATGGGTTTAATCTTCCGTTAAATTTATATACTGTAATTAAATTTTTATACTATGTATTGTTTCGCCCGAATTTCCGGTAAAATCGAGTGTGACAATTTCTTTCAACAACATCATTAGCAGCATCATCAGCCACTTAAAATTCATTTTAAATGCCGACATAAGTTCGATGGTTTTTATAAATTGACTTTCAAAGTACCCTCTCTCTGCCCATGTCTTTATTTATCCATCTTTTTCTCAAATCCATCCTTATCTCTTCCTCCCAATGTTTTCCTTGGTTTTCCTAGACCAATTTACCCTGCTGCCTCAACTGTTCTATATCGACTTCGCCGAGCACTGTTCATTCTTTGAACGTGACCATACCATTGAAGTCTCCTGTTGTGTATACATCTTTAAAACTCGTATTATACATGCATCATATCATTCTAATATCATTTTTTGGGGGTTTGTATTACTGTACACATAGATTCGAAAAAGTTGTCAAAAAACAAATATATAACAAATAAATGTTATCAAAGGCAAGATAAGTTACTTTTCTGCCAAACTGTATATATTTTTTGTGTTTTTATTCAATGTAACATATTTATTCAGCTCGAAAAACATACAGTGTTTACCGATGTATTCGAAAATTCAAGATGGCGTCTCACACCCTCTTTAACACGGTAAGTTTGAGAAAAGGTGTTATAAATAAAAATATACAAAATACTATTAAAACCTCGCCGAATATATGTCAACCTATGTCACGGTAACATATATTGAGCGAGTTTTTAACAGTATTTTATCCGTTTTTCTTTTATTTATAATACCTTTTCCCAAACTTACCGTGTTAAAGAGAGAATCAGACGCCATCTTGAATGTTCCAATACATCGGTAAACACTGTATGTTTTTCGAGCTGAATAAATATGTTACATTAAATAAAAACACGAAAAATATATCCAGTTTGGTAGAAAAGTAACTTATCTTGCCTTTGATAACATTTATTTGTTATATATTTGTTTTTTGACAACTTTTTTTGAATCTATGTGTACAGCAATACAAACCCATTTTTTTTCATTCAATGCATGTCGTCAACCCTTACTGGCCAGGTTTCACTTCCATACATCTTAAAATTGCATGTGTAATAGACTTTTCCTTTGATCAACAGGGATAACACTGCTAGTTAGTGATGCCAATAGTTTTCTGAACCTACTCAACCCACTTACTTCATACAACCTGAGTAAGTTTTGTTCATACAAAGTTGGGGATACGTCCTAGACAATCAGCTCAACAGCTTAGTTCGTTAAGTAAATGATGACCTGACATCTTTTGGGATGAAATAAGATCCTGTACAGTTCTAGGAGGTTCGCTCTTCCAGGCCTTATCTTCTCTTGGTTAGTTTATTGCTAATCACCTGAAGCACCTTACTTGGGAATGCCAATGAGACTGCTCAGGCATTTTTTGATTGTTAGAGTGTGCATTCTTTCAGCGTGGCCATACCAACAAAATCTCCTGCTCTGTTTCTGCACACATCTCCCTATATTGTTCAGATTTAATCTTCCTCTGAGGTCATCGGATCTAAGCCTGTTTTTAAGACTCACATTACAAATACATCATATCATTCTCATATTTTTCTCCATGCAACACATGTCCTCAACTCTCATTGGCCATGTTTCACTTCCATCCATGGTCACACTACATACACATACATCATAGATTCTTCACTTGATCTACAGTGGTAAAACTTTGTTGGTGAATAATAGCAGAAATTTCCTGGACTTTTGCAATCACACCAGCACCACTTTACTTTATATATCCTTGTGCTTTATAAGAACTTCCCTTGAATGTGCTCCAATGAACTTGCTGCACTTGTACCCCCTGCATTAACATAAATACCCCCACCCCATCCGCCTTGCAGAAAAATCTCACTCTTTCTATATATAGATTTTGAGATGCCAAAAGATTTTCTAACCTATTAGCTTCTTTCCTCAAACTGTTTGCCTTTGGAATTCCCTCCCTACTCTTTGTTTCCTCGACTGTACCAACTTACAGAAATTTAAATGTAATGTGAACAAAAATCTTGCTCAACCAGATTGCCCTTTATAAATCCGGCTTCTATGTGTATGTGACAATATGCCTTGTTTGAAGTGAATATCTACACTCCTATAAAATTTTTGTTTTTGTGTGTGTATTGATATTCATATTAATAACCTTTTTTTCTATTTATTTAAAAAGAAAATACAACGTTGTTATATATGGATTGTGGAATTGCATTCATCTGCTAAAGATCTAGCTAATTTTCATATTCTTTTAAACATTCATTTTAATTAATACCCTCTTGATTTTTTCGGTTTTCTTATGGGATGATCATCTTTAGTTAACGTGTAATTATATTCATGCAGATATTCTACATGATTTATACTTGCATAATATTTGTGTAAAAAGGTTATAGTGAACACAAACCTCTTTATATATTTATGTATGCATATATATATTCATTTAAACAATTTTGCCTACCAAACTCCTGTCAGTTTTTGGTTTACAGACATGAAACATAATATATAGGGTATTCGAACTCATGTGAACTTTATATTTGGGCTTTAGTCAAGGAAAAAAGGCGCAAAAGTGTGAAAATTAAAAAAAAAAATGGAATTTGCCAGATGAAGGTCGAACGACGGCATAACGAATATACATGCATAACGTTATAGCTATTGGTTCATGTTTTAATTTTTAGCCTTGCTGTACACATGTATTCATAGCTCAGCCATTAACGTCAAAGGAAAAAGCAAATCATAAGCTAAACATTTTGGTTTCGATTCTCTGTGGTGGCACACGTTTCATTTTTTTTTTTTTTTTTAACTTTTTAAATAATTACTATATATTGGGTTCAATAAATACGAAATCTGCATTAATCAAAATATATTTAAGCATATTTTATGACCAGGCAATGCCGGGCTGCCTGCTAGTAAATAATAAAGAAACATATTCAGCATGTGTTTACATATTGATTTTTTTTTTAATTCCATTTTCAACCCAAACAAGGTACAGTGCCATTCTGATGTAGGGGGCTACTATTGGGGACATAATTTGCAGGGATACTATGTAGGGAGTTGAGCAGCAAGATGTCTGTTCACATTACACTTGAACTTCTGCATATCAGTACAGTTGGGAAAGCAGGAACCCGGATGGGAGTTCCACAGTCTAGCAGTTCTGGGAAAGAAACTATTGGAGTAGAAGGCTTTCTTACATCTAGGGATTTCTACTGTGTATGGGGTGGGATTTTGCTGCTTGTTGGGTGTATTTACGTCAAAGGGGTACAAGGGCCAGTAGTTCGTCGGAGCATTTACCATTAAAATACTTGTAGAATAGGCAGAGGGATGCAACATTTCATCGATGGGACAGAGGTTGAAGCTTCGATAATAGTTTAGGACCTATCAGGTTTGCGACTCTCTTTTGAACCCTGTCCAGGAGCGAGAGACTATATTGGATGTGTACATAACAACAGCTTGAGAGACAAAGAGAGTTTATAAATAAATGTTTCTGGTCGTCAAGACAATTTGAATTTTCCTTAAGTCAAAGTCATTTCAGTAATTATTTTTTATTTATTAATTTTTTTTTACCTCAGTAACTAACTCTCTTTCTTCTTTAAAAAAATCAAACTTTTATTCCTGCCAAACAAGTCGTATTGCCACTCAAATGTTAGAAGCTACTGTTGTAGAAGCCCAATTTATAGGGAATTAATCTGAATGGGGGAGTTGGGCAGCAAAATATTTGTTCACATTACATTTAAATTTTTATATGTTGATATAGTTGGGGAGACAGGAAAGAAATTCCAAAAGTAAGCAGTTCACAGAAATAAGCTATCACAGTAGAAAACCTTCCAGCGTTGAGGGACCTCTAAAGTGAAGGGGTGCGAGTTAGCAACTAGTTGGGTGGATCATGGTATTTTCGTCAAAGGGTTTTATGTGCAGTAAGTTCATCAAAGCACATTCTGTGGTGATGCACCAGGGCCTGGAGCTTGGTAGAAGGTGCGGGACCAATGAGGTTAGAAATTATTTTTTGTACCTTGTCCAAAAGAGAGACGCTAGTGGGGTTTCCACAACAAAAATATGGATTTTCATTCAGTCATCGTTATCCTATTACAGCAAGAATGATACAATAGACGTGTAATGTGAGCTTTAAAAACAGACAGATCTGTTGACCTCAGAGGAAGATACAAGCAGCTAAATTCCACCCCTACACAGTAGAGATCCCTAGGTGTAGGAAAGCCTTCTACTCCAATAGTTTCTTTCCCAGGACTGCTTTCCTAACTGTGCTGACATGCAGAAATTCAGGTGTAACGTGAACAGACATCTTGTTTCTGATCTCCCTTTATTATATCCCTGCAACTTATGTCCTCGATAGTAGCCCCCTACTTCAAAGTGGCGCTATGCCTTATTTGGGGTGAAAATTGAATAAACAAAAAAAGAAAAGAAAAAAAAACAGTATAGGGAGATGTGTGAAAAATAGGACACTTTGATGGTATGACTTTGATGGTATGACTTTGATGGTATGACTACATTGAAAAAAAAAAAAATGCATCAAATAGATGAAAAAACAAAAGACCTAAAATCCTTTCAACTATTTTACAGACATTTTCAAGAATTTTAATAAAATTTGTTTTTCACGTGGCGTTCTATATACCAGGACACTTCGGAAGTACAACTGGGGGGGGGGGGGGTTATTGACAAATATTTGATTTTGTTTAAGATTTTTGAAGGAAATTCGGTCAACTATATTTGAGAATACAGAAAATGAGATTACAACTCATAGGTGAGGATAAGATGTGTTAAAAGCTAAGTAAAAATAAAAATACTTACGTGGATCATATCTTTTAGCTTTTAATTAATTCTTTGTTTAATACTTACTAGTTTCCACAACCAAAATTTGGATTTTCATTTATTTAGCTTTCAGCACATCTTCTTGGCACCATGTATAGTTTTGGCTATTAGGTGCTTATTTAAAATTACATGTAAAAGAAAAGATACAGAAAAATCTTTATGATGTACGTACTCATTATGGAATGAAAATGTCATATTCCAAAAATTATATAAATTGTTTAAGTAGTTTGTTTTTTAACTAAGAAAATTACAAAAGATGGAGATCTCTTCCCTGAGATAAAGAGAAGGATAGTATTGGGATGGTCAGAATATCATGAGAAGCCAAAAAGCAAAATATGTCAAGCAAAGGGCAGATCTTCAGTGAATATGTACTACCTGTAATGATCTACGATAGTGAAATATGGACCCTGACAACTCGTCAAAGTGAAATCTTGGCAGTAGCACAAAGGAAGATGGAGAGGATAATGTTAGGCATCACGCTAAAAGACAGAAAGACAAACATCTGGATCCGCCAACAAACAAGAGTTATTGACATCAATACTGCCATCAAAACATCCAAACACAGATGGGCAGGGCATGTAGCCAGACAACATGACAACAGATGGTCCATCAGGACAATGGAATGGGCACCTCGTGAACATAAGAGGCCAAAGGATAGGCCAAGAACGAGATGGAGGGACGATCTGATACAATACATGGGTCCCACATGTCAGCAGATAGCTTGGGACAGAGTTAGATGGCTAAAGTCCAAGGAGGGATTCCTCATTGAGTGATAAAACTCTTGTTGATTGATTGAATACTAAATGTATTAGGAAAAAGGCTGATTTCAGTCTCGATAATTCAAATTTTGAGTTGTCTCCCCCTTCTTTATTTCATCATGGCTGATGAAAACACTATGACTCACTGAGTTGTAGATTTTGATTTTCTTAGTAAAAAAATAAAATATGACTTTTGGAATATAACAGTTTCATTCTGAGACGAATATGTACATCATAAAGATTTTTCTGTATTTTTGTTTTGGAAATAAGTGTTATTCTAAACAAGCACTAAATATTATTCTGTCTTTTCAAATATGGTTAACTTTAATTCCCTTTAAAAATCTCTGAAAAATAAATATTTCTTATGAAATGGCCTGTAATGCAATACACTGGTTTGTCATCAACTGAAAACTTGAAAATACATGACCCCTCCCCACCTGCCCAAACATGCCACTTCTGGAATCTTTAATAAAATTCACAATCTTTTCTGCAATCCAACCATATTTGGTACAAGTAAATTTCGGTTTATGCCTGACTTGTCCACCAAGTTTCAGTCATGAATGCTCAACAGTCTTTATTTTTATTACCATTCAATGATAAGCACACATACAACATGCAAAATTATCAATAACTCTGGCACACTCCTCTCTTGGCTCTGCCCTGATTTGGATTATGATGGCCTTCTTCAGTTCAAGAATAGTTTAAGAATTGTTTTCTTTGAGATAATCACAGAAATAAAAATCTTAGATGACTAAAGTCTGGTGAGATTGAAGTCCATTCAGAATAACACTTACTGCTTATGAGACGATCACTAAAGTGCCCATTTTTTATCCTATTACAGCAAGAATGATACAATAATTATGTAATGTGAGCTTTAAAGACAGACTTAGATCTGTAGACCTCAGAGGAAGATAAACTCTGGACAGTATAGGGAGATGTGTGCAAAACAGGACAGTTTCATGATATGGCCACATTGAAAAAAAAATGGGTGAGAATTCTTGGGTCAATAGATGTAGAACAGTTAAGGTAGCAGGTCCAGTTCACATGAAAATATTAGGAACACATGGGAGGAAATGATGAAAATTAACTTGAGAGAAAGAAGGATAAATGAAGACCTGAGCAGAGATAGGTTAGTTTGGAAGTTAATTTCTTGGAGCTGTCCAGCATATGCCAGCATATAAAATGGGTCATTATACTGAATATGATGATCTCTTAGGATGTGGTCAGAGGCTAGGATGCACAATATTGGAGATTTTACTTTTTTCTGGTTAAATATAAATGGATTCTGCCCATTTAAAACTTAAGAAAGCAGAGAAAGAAATTAAAAATGGTCGGAAGTCTTCTTAACACTCGACATTGAACTTGATTGGCACAAGAGGCTTTTCTCTTCCTTGATAAAATTGTTTCTAAGATGGGTATATTTGCTGATGACACCATGCTCTATAACATGCACAAGGGGAAAACGAATGAACACATATGAGGGGCGTGCAATAAGTAATGCCCCTGACCCACTTCCCATAGCAGTAGAACAACAAAACTTGGCACAGTTATTAGTCTTTCTCTACATAGGAACCACCCAGAGTTATGCATTTCTCCCATCGTTTGATGCAACTCTGGAGACCGCTTTTGTAGAACACCCCAGGTTGGTCCTTCAACCACGACGTGACTTCAGAAATCAAGGCTGCATCATCTGGGAAATGCTTTCCTTTCAAAAACAACTTCATGGCTGGGAAGAGGTGAAAGTTAGAGGGTGCAAGATCAGAAGAGTAGGGAGGATGGGGATGATTTCATAACCACACGCCTGTGCTTCTGATCTGGCGACATGCGAGTTGTGGACTGGAGCGTTGTCCTGCAGGAGGAAGGTATCTTTGCTGATCCTGCCCCGCCTCTTGATTTTGATAGCTTCCCTTAATTTCCTCAAAAGTGAAGCATAATAGGCTCCTGTAATTGTGGTACTCTTTGCCAGGAAATCTGTCATCACTACTCCATCCTGGTTCCAGAAGACTGTGAGCATGACCTTGCCAGCGGAGGGCTGCACCCTTGCCTTCTTTGGAAGTGGTGAGTCCAAGTGCTTCCACTGCATTGACTGGGCTTTGGTCTCTGGATCATAGTGATGGACCCAGGTTTCATCCTGTGTAGTCAGTCTTTTGAAAAACTTTGACTCATCTTCTTGACACATTTCCAAATTCATCCTCGAGCACTCGACGCGTTCTCGCTTCTGGAATGGTGTGAGCAACCTGGGATCCATCTGGCAGACACCTTATGCATATGCAAATGGTCATGAATGATAGTTTCCACAGACCCTGTACTAATCTTGACATCTTTAGCTATTTGCCGAATAGTAATGCACTGATCTTCCAAAATGGGGCAGCCTCAACTTGACAAACAGATGCCTCATCAATGGCAGAAGGGGGGAGGGGCCAGGTCTGGGAGCTGTTTCCACAGACTTCCGGCCATGTTTGAATTCACGATGCCAGCATTTTACAAGGTCATATGATTGGGTATTGTCATCATAAGTTTCTTTCATTTCATCAAAAGTCTCCTGTGGTGTGCGTCCTTTCAAATACAAATAACGGATCACTGCTCGACATTCAACAGGCTCCATTTCACACCTGACTTAGTTCAAACACCTGTAAAACAGAAACCATAATTAGTTCAGAGCTGTAATTTGCCATATAACCCGTAGAGATATAAATCATTGCACATGCAAAATTTCAGCTAGATCAGACAACTGGAAGTGGGTCAGGGGCATTACTTATTGCACGCCCATCGTATCAAGGGAAATGGCAGAAACACTAGAAACTCTAATAGTTTCTTCCCCAGAACTGCTAAATTTTGGCACTCGCTTCCAGGTTCCTGCTGTTCCAATTGTACTGACATGCAAAAGTTCAAGTGTAATGTGAACAGACATCTTGCTGCTCAAATGGTTTGTTAATATTGAAAATAAGGAAAAATGTGCCTTCATTCAATTTGATATTTGTGACTACTATCAATCAATCACAAAAAATCTATTTGTAAAGGCCATGGAATTTGCAAAGAGCCATACAAATATCTCTGATGAGGATATTGAAATTATAACTCAGTGCCGAACTACGGTTTTAGTTAATAATGCTGAACAATGGACAAAAAATGCGAGAAACAATTATTTCGGCGTCTCGATGGGCTCGCTGGACTCAGCTGAACTAACGGATCTTGTAGGTCTCTACTTATTGTATACCTTAACAAAAAATAATTATATTGAAGTAGGGAACATAGGATTATACAGAGACGATGGACTAATGTTTGTAAAAAATGCTACTAATATAAAATGTGACCAAATTAGAAAAATGATACATAAAAAAAATGAAGATTTTTTGTCTCAAAGTTGAGATAAACAGTAACTTAAAACAAGTCAACTTTCTAGATGTAAGTTTCGATTTACAAAATAATATTTTTAAACCATATATGAAGGAAAATACCAATCCCATCTACATTAATCCCCAATCTAACCACCCGCCTGCTATTATAAAACACATTCCAGTTTCGGTAGAAAGCAGAATTAATAATAACTCGTCAAATGAAGCCGTATTTAATAATTATAAAAATATATATAACTTAGCACTAAAAAATAGCGGATATAAAAACGTGGCCATTACATATAAGCATAATAATAATGGTGGTTGCAATAATAATAATAATAATAATAGCAGATCAAAAAATAAAAATAAAAAAGTGATTTGGTTCTCACCTCCATTTAATAGCTCGCTAAAAACGAAACTTGGTAAAAAGTTTTTACAACTTGTAGAAAAGCACTTTCCCCCAGGAAATATACTTCATGGTATTTTTAATAGAAATACCTTAAAATTAAGCTATAGCTGTTGTGAAAATCTGGAAAGGATTATAAAAAAAACATAATAATAACAGCGAAAGAACTAGTGTAAATGATTCTAAAGTTAATGTGTATGATTCTAAAGCTATTAAAAACTGTAACTGTCAAATACCTAATACTTGTCCCTTAAATAATAAATGCTTAACACCTTAAGTAGTATACCAAGCAAAAATATTTCCAGAGGAAACCCCAAATGAAGAAAAGTTTTATATAGGTAGTACGCAATTGACATTTAAGGAGAGATTCTATGGACATAAAAGCTCTGTGATGAATCAAAAATATGAGAAAAATACTTCATCATCAATATACTACTGGAAATTGATTAAGGAGAACAAAACACCTAGGTTGGAATGGAAAATCATTAAAAGAGCTAATGTATGCCTTTCATTACAGACACCATGTTTTCTTTGCCTCCATGAAAAGCTGGAGATAACTAAATTTAAAGATCGTAACAAAATTTTAAATATCAAACAAGAGACAGCTATCTCTTGTAAACATTTTCAAATTCATACACTAAAGAAATTATAAAACAC